>NC_050193.1:10251074-10551074 GCF_008315115.2 Sander lucioperca | reverse complement strand
TGAATAAGGCCTCTATTGTTGGCTGCAGGTGTGTGTGCATATCAGTGGTACTTGGCAGAGGGGAAGGGAGCAAAGCGAGGAGGGTAAGTGAACACCTTGAGTCAGCATGTGCAGGTGGGGGGTCAGGAGGGCAGCGATCGTTGGCTGGAGAAAACTTTCAGAAAACAACTGGAGATGGGAAAATGGAAGCATATTGCTCATGTGTAAAGAGGGTAAAAATGTAACGAGCATGGAAGTTATCGGAAGCCAGTGGAGCATTAGTGAAGTGTTACCCAAGAACCAGAGAAAAGGTTGTGTAGATTTGGCCATTGTTTCAATCAGGTATTATAACAAGCCTGGGAGATCTGGGAACATGTTGACATTGTGAAAAGAAATGCAACTTGATTGTTTAGATGATCAGACAGGTCATATACAGAGCAACAGTTAAGAAGGATTATCTAAAATACTTCTTTCAATTGAGGGAAAATTGAAAGTAAGCCACAATGTTGGCAATAATCTGTCAGCAAAACAGTATATGCACAAGGACAAGTATGACGATGATGACGATGATGATGATGATGATGATGATGATGATGATGATGATGATGATGATGATGATGATGATGATGATACTGAACCAGATTGCAGACTGCTTGACCCTTTAAACCCTTTACGGGCATAGGTCTGTTGTAAGATAAGAATCTGCAAGAGTAGTTCCTGAAAACAGGAAATAAAAAGGGACTGAGGAGTCATATTTTGAAAGATACTTGCTGTTAAGCAGAATGTGATTGTAATGTGCCCAAAGGTTGCAGGAACAAATACGATTAAAAAATAAAGAAGAAAGGATAAGTAAGAGGATATGTTTGCAGAGAAAATAGGGCCAGATATCTCTGTGTAAGTTATGCCAAAATGTGTTGACAAGTGTTCTGCTGAAACTTGGTATGGGCTGGCCTAAAGGAGGAGGTGGTGGTGATGGTGGTTGGGAGAGGGAGACTAATTTGAGAAGATGAGAGGTGACAGTCATCCTATCTGGCCAAACAGGTCTGGCACTGCTGCAGACACACACACACACACACACACACACACACACACACACACACACACACACGGGTAATTAAAGTGTTGGGTGACAGAGTGTCGCTTCCTTTGGCATCTCAAAGTTGGAGCCGCCATCGGACACTCTCTGGTTTTGCTTGTCTTTTCAATTCTATGTTTTCCAGGCACAGTGTCTGGTTTGCTGGTTTGGCTGTCGGGCTGGTTGACTGACAGCCGCACTAAATGTTTGTCTGGCTGACTGTTCAGCCAACGGAGTGACAAGCTGGCTGGCTCTTCTTTCTGTCTATCTGGCTGCCTGTTTTTCTGCATCCACTGCTATGCGGTTCCTGTTTGCTTGTCTGAGCATCTGTCTGGATGATTGCTGTGATTACTGTTATTCACATATATCCATCTCACCTCAATCAATAATTTAGAAAGCTATGGGCAGAATGTATGCTTCCTTAAAGGCTTAAGAATTTGTAGATTTTTTAATGGTGGAGGTTGTGCCAAGCCCCAACATGAGCCAAGCCCTCGAGCCAGTGTATTCTCACATTTCAGGCACCAGTAATGGGCAAAGGTGAGACAAGAGGTAGATTCACTACAAAGAGTTTTGTGTGTGTGTGTGTGTGTGTGTGTGTGTGTGTGTGTGTGTGTGTGTGTGTGTGTGTGTGTGTGTGTGTTCGGTTTGTAATCCAACACTGCCAGATAGCTCCAGGGAGAAGGACATTCTCTGTTGCTGTTTCCCCTTTCCTGCATTCCTGCCTCCCCTTGACGTGTGGCACCAGAAAAGGTGAAGGAGGAGGAGGAGGAGGCTGAGCGAGGAAGAGATGTAACAGGTTGTTTCATGCCAAATTGATCGCCTCTGCGCTCCCTCCCAGAAATGAATCACATTCATTCGAGCAGGCACCTACTCTCATCAAGACTGAAAAAACAAACAGGCGCGTGCACACACACTTGGTCGGCGCTGTCTCCTTTGAGCCACCTTCCAACCACACTGCTTCGCTGTCAGGACTCAGAGCAAACAAGAGTCTGCCCTGCTCTGAAGTAAGAGCAACACTCTATTTTTGAGTACAGTGGATGATGATGAGGCCACACACAAGCTTTGTGCCAAGAGCTCAGGGCTGGGGAAGCCAAGAATATACAAAATAAAAGTAGAGCGTGACAGCAGGAAAAGAAGGTATGCTCAGGTATTGTTTGGAGTCAAGCCTACTGTGTGTGCAGTGGATTCAGAAGTTTGTTACAAAGAGCAAAGTAACTCCTGAGGGAAGCTCTACATCAGCCTGCCTGCACTGAATTCTAATATCAGCCGCTTAAAGTATGTAAATACACTACATAAGCTGCAAATACTATTCAAATTGTGTGCTATGTAAAACTGTGCAGATACTATGTAACTGATGTGAGTAGATAGTGTAGGTGAAATAATATCAGCATTCTTGTTCACAATATCTCAGCATTTATAAGGGTTGTATTCGGGATTAAAAAATACTGAGGTCATTCATCCAAACTGTTAAGGCTCAAAATTGCTCATGTTAACCCCGCTGTCCTCATATTTATCAACATGAATCCCAAGTAGTGCAATTGTACGAAAATCATTGTTACATTTATGCAAGATAGGGATGTTTGTTTTTGGCCAAAGGGTTAGAGTTAGGGTTAAATGTTGCTGCTGCAACAAATTGTGGGACAACATTATCTCATTTCCTTCCGAAGGATGGTCTAGTGTGCCCTATGCTAAAGGAGATAAGAAAGAAAACATTTTTCTTTAGCATTTAGAGAATTTGACCAGAATTTGAATCTGAGGCAGAGAATCATCAAACCAGGGATCAGGTAGGCAGATTAAAGGCTGAAAAGCTAGGTGAATGCAAACTAGACAATGAGACAATCAGACAGAGTGGAGATGGGCCGGTATATACGGTACATCCCAGTTCCCTTATTTGATAGCTCCTCGGTCCTCGGCTCAACGGGAAGTTGTTCTGTCCCTCCTTTGTGAAGGCCATCTCAAAGCTCTTATTTCTGCCCCGAGGAGCAAGGATCGAGGAGGGATCACCAAGGAGGTATAAGCGAGATACAGGAGAGCAGCCTTCCCGGAAGCCGTGCAGCTGAAATTGAGTTTTTGGTTTTTTGTTTATTATCTGTTGTTGTTTATTGTTATTGGGCCCCCTCCGAAAAGCTTTTAGTAGCTTATATGGAGTTCCCCATTTCACGCGGCTTATATATGATTATTGTACCTTATGAGATTGTGTTTAATGATACATTGATGACGTGTGAAATAAACGTGGTTAAACGTGATGAAGAATAAAACACACACACACACACACACACACATCATCACAGCTCTTGCCCAGCCATCGAGGTTTTAGGCAAGCTCTGTTAACATGATGTCACACTTCAAAACAACCCCCATCTCAATCCTCTGCTCTCCTCCACCCCCCCATCTTATTCTCTCTTTCCATCCTTCTTGCTCTTTTAAGCATCATTGCTTTGCTGTCAGGAGAGAAACATGATCAGAAGCTCGCAAGAAGTGATGATGGCAACATACACACACACACACACACACACACACACACACACACACACACACACACACACACACACACACAATTACAGTAATTAAGTCACACACATTAGACAGCTTGAGAGATCCACAGCTTGATGCCTATCTGAAGCCACTCGAGAAGTTGGAGGATGTAATATGTGTACTTTTATGTTTGTTCATATATGTGTGTGTGCAGTACGCTCTTGTGCATCTCCTCCGTTAGCTAATTAATGCAGAGCGTGTTGCAGGGGGTCATCAGACCTGTGTGACGCGTCCTCGACATGATTGATTGTGACTGTCAGGGCTCTCAGCTGGGTGTCTCCCTGCATCGGGCCCCGAATAAAGGATTACACAAGCCCTTGGTAACCTTGGCTGGCTTTGTGTGCCTGGGTCCTGCATCAAAGACCCGGCGGGAGACATTAGCATTTTTAATGAGCGGGCCGGGCCCCGTGCTGGCGCAGGAGGCCTGATCACTTTCATCAGAACGACAGAGCGCAGACGGGAGGGTGGCACAAATGGAGGCCAGTGCAAGAAACTACATACATGCAGGCAGCCAGACACATGGCCACATACAAATATAATACATGTCACAGCACACACACACACAGTACTCTCTTTAAAAATTGTGCACCAGCAGCGGCATCTTTCTTTCTCATCTTCATTGCACAATTTTCCTCTTTTTTCCCTTTCTGAAAGAGATGAACAAAGACATAAAGCTTCACATCTCTGTATGACTCAGTCCTCTCCCCCTCCTCTCTTCCTTGGAACCATGCTTTTAAAGCCCCTTCCAGCTGACGTAAAAGCAGAATGAAGCCCATTTAGTTTTAAGAAAGTGATCCATGTTCAATTAAACCTCTGAGTGGCCTTCAGAAAAGTTCTAAAAAAAAAAAAGACGGAGGGTGAGATTGCCTGCTCTGCACGCGCTTGATTCTTTAACCCACTTTTTTTTTTTAAGTTGGGGAGCCGTCTAAAACAAACACATGCCTCTCTATTCTTTGGGCACAAATAAAACTGGAAGGAGGAAAGCATTATGAAAAAAGTGAGAAAACTCGGCCGTGAAGAAAAAAAATGTAACACAGAAAAGAAGTGCTGTATCAACTTGAATGGAGGATATATAAAAACTGAGCAGCACACACAAAACAACCCTAAAACATTTCCAACTTGGTGCCTAACTATATTTTTTGTTAATTTTCTCCTGACAGCATCACAAGAACCTGTAGGAAATGATGAATAAATGCATGCCTCCTACCTTCTCTCTGGCTGAATATTGAGAAAGTAGCAACGGGGGCAAACATATGCCATTTGCGCCGTGTGACAAGCACATTAAATCTTCATCACAGGAAAAAGCCTCTTTTTTGGCAGCTGTAGTTTTAACACGATGCCAGGAAGAGCCAGAGGACAAAACAATGGAGGAAAATAAGAGAAGTAAAAAGAGAATCATCAACAAAAGCCACAAAACTGATAATAACTGCAGAAGCTACAAGGAAACAGGAAGTAGAATATGAATAAGAGGAATAGTAGATCAAATTCAAATCCAGTTAGGTAACATCATCAGTCTATCAGTCTTTGATGTTTCCTCTTTGCGCTCTGCAGTGTGCTATCATCTCAGACTCCTTGCCAGCACATGACAGCTTGGAATAAACCCTAAACTGCAGAAACAGTTGCTCCAATGCCTGAGATGCAAATTCGCCACAATAGCAAAGATAGCGGCTAAATCTCTGCCCGTGAATAGCCCGGCGAGAGACTTCCAAGCCTTAATATCCCTTTAGAAGTTTATTATCTCTGCCTGGCAACTTGCATCTCGACACAACACACAATCCCAAACACAGAACTTTAAAGTAAATTACAATCCTTGCATCTGGCACTTTTAAATAAGTAAACCTTATCTACAGCTCAACCCAGTAAAACAAAGAAGCCTGTTTATGTCTTTATGAGTTTTTTTTTCTTTTTTGTGTGTGTCTTCCGCACATATACACACCTCCCCCAGTCTTTCCTTTGAGGATGACGTTTAGATATATGGACATTGTTTGATGTGACTCATCAAAGCAGAGATCGGGGTGTGACAGGAGCGTCTCCTGATGTTTCCCTCACTCTCCCGCTGTCAGCCGAGCGGACACACAGTCAGGAGCCGGGAGGTGACCGCTGGAAACTTTTTATTTGATCAACTGATAGGCAAATACAGGTCTTCTCTCTCAGCTCAGTTCAAAACAGAAATCAAGGATACGGACGTGGCGGGATGCATATGCAGAGAAAGGTTCCCTGATGTGCTCCACTCTGTGAATGGAACATAAAGGTGCAAAGGACATGAAGGTGTGTCAAAGCTGTGTGTATGTAGTGGTCTTTTCACAACATCTGCACTGGTCTGCGCTCTCTCCTGAGAGAAGATAGAGAGAGATGAAATGAGAACAAACAAGTGCAGGAGAAGAGAGGCAGCTCTCAGCAGTATCCTGCCTTTTGGACTTAAAAGAGCAGGAAAGAGACTGCTCGGCATTTCTCACCTGCTAGTTCTAACAGATAAGGAGAGACACACCAAAAGGAACATAAGGGACAGAAAGAGAGAGAAAAATAAACTGACAAGTCTGTGCAAGATGATAACAGTTATTAAAAAAAAAAAATCCAGACCCATTAATCTGTCAAGAATCCATCATGGTAATTACCAGCAATGTTTGTGTTCAATCAGTGTGAGGAATCAAAGATGCTGTTTAGAGATTTTTCACATTTTTGAACATTTTAACAAGACTCCTTTACAGAACAATCAGGTGTTCTTGCATTTCAAGCAGCGCCAATGGTATGAAACGGTACACACTTCCTGTCTCCTACAGGGGCGTGGCCTTGTTTGAACGTGTAGTGAACGTCGTGTGGATGGATGAAAAGTTATATATATATATGCCATTTTAGTGTCATTCTGGAGATATGTAGCTTGTGAAAAATGGGTCCAATATATACTTTGGTGACTTGGGCGAAAGAATCGCTCATGATCTGTGTTCACGTTCACTTCTCCCGTTGGAATCAATACACTCAGGACCTGCCGCTAGTCTCCTAAAGAGGCGTGGCCGTGGCGGAGCCCAAGTGACACAGATACAGGAAACTACTCTGAGTTGGGCCGTCTCGGTTCTAAACTGTCTCTGGTTCGTTCTTCCACCACGTGCCATACCACACCGGGAGCGCCTCAGAAGCAGAGCGTCTTACTGCCCGACTCGCAGATTTTATTGTCTCTACAAGTACTTTACAGAACAATCAGGTGTTTATTAAGCTAGTATCTACCTTCCACTCCAAGCACTCCTGCAATTGAACTCCATGCCTTCTCTTTTCTGGCATTTTCCTTATAAAAAGATCTGTGATGTCTTATAATGTTCTTCCACCTTCAAGATGAATCTCTCCTCGTCTGTGGTGTTGTGGAGGAGACGTATACAATATTGGTGGGTGTATTTTGGTAAACTGACTGGATACTCTCACTGTTTCACTTCCTGCCCGACTGTCCAAACACCTCGCGATGCGCGTGAAAATAGACCCGGCACGTAACTTTAGCAGAGCGCAATGGAGAGCAACTTCACGCACGCCTCTAGGACGCGGCGCGGCTGGTAGATTATCAAGCACTGACATGAATGGCTGCAACTGCGTAACGCAGCGCAGACGAGCCCAGTGGAAAATAGGTAAGAGTCTACAGCCATGCTAGCATCTGTGTGACACTGTAGGCACAGAGGTGATTGGAGTTAAATGCTAACACCAGCATGTTTACATGCTCACAGTAGTCGTGTTTCCATTCAATTGTCAAACAAATTAATGCAATAATTCTAATGCATGCAGCAAGACGCTGACAGCAGAAGCAGTTAAATGTCAGAACAGGTTATTCAGCAAACGTGTTTCCATATCCCATTTAGTGCATCAACTCTTTTTTCCACAAAGGCAAATACCACCTCAAGCGACCATAGAAACTGTTTTGCACAATTGAGGATTTTTTATAGAATTTTCCAGACAGCTTTTCTAATGCAAAACTTCAAAATGTGCTTAAAAGTGTTCATGGAAACACAGCTACTGACAATGCTAACATGCTGATCTAAAAAGGTATAGTGTTATCAATGTGTACCATCTTAGCTTAGCCTCTTAACATGCTAACATTCGCCAATTACAGCTGAACACAAAATACAGCTGAGGCTAAGGGAAATAATGGGAATGTTGATAGTTTTGCGAGATTTAGACCTGCTGGTGGTGCTAGATGAAAAGTCAGGGGATAACTACATTTGGTGGAATGCATGCTCTGGGGAGCATGAATGTCTGTACAAAATGGCATGGCAATCCATCCAGTAGTTCAGTCTGGACCAAAGTGGTGGACTAACATTGCCATCTGTAGAGGCATGCTACTGGCATGGTCAAAAAAGCTAATAGGGTTAAATGAATATATAGTACCTTACTTCAATCCATTTTGGAAATTATTTACTACATGCCAAACATTAGATGAACTGTCTTTCTCCGAAGGGAAACATTGAGCTAAGTGACATCATGTTCAGACCACTTGTCTGTTTTGCCACATCAATCCCTGCTTTAATAAACAGTGACGCATGCCTTTGCTCGCTGCTATGCAGTTCATGTGGCTGGTGTGATGGTTTGTAATGGCAGCAGCGATAGGGTGGCAGGCAGTGCAAGGGCAACTTTAGCTAGTTGAGCTAAAGTGGTGAAATGACTGCAGAGTCTACAGCTGCAGTTCAAAGCCTATCAGCGTTTGAATCTTAACAAGAAGGAAAAAAGCCCCTGTGCATAGGGAGAGAGGGCAGAGCCTGGCTTAGATCTTCAACCTTTGTGTGCACACACTCGCGCAAAGTCACGGCTCAGGCAAACACATACACTGACATCAAAACACAAACATTAAAGGGCACACAGACAATCACATCAAGGCACACAGCAAGAGCCACAAGAGTGCTGACACACAAATGTACAAAAAGCAGACAAGCTCATACACACACATCAAGAAATCACCAAACACACACACACACATGTGGCATTAATCCTGTGTCCCTGGCTGGCCAGCTGTGGGAGGTCACACAGACATGATAGTTCTGCTATCAGGCCAGCATTAAGGCCTGCCGCTTTAAACACAGCCTTTTGAAGTTACACCAAAGTCAGACACTAGGATCTCTCATCTCCCATCTCCCTTTTAACACTGCAGTGCCGACATTTCATTCTGCCCTCCTTTTCATGCTCCCGGCTTTGAATTTTGCCTTTTAAAAGGACTAATTTTAACTTCTTCAAGGCTGGAAAAACAGGCAAAGGCGTGTCGTTAAGACTCTTCCGCCTGACGTGCTTCTTTTTCAGCCAAGTAACGAGCATTCAAAGGTAGCCAGGGTCCACCAAAGTAAAACCGTGCCTCTGATGTTCAATGTCAGCAGGCTGATAAATGGAGCATTGCGCCTTTGACAGGTTTTGCACATCAGCTTTTATCTTGAGGGGATCAGGTTTCAATTATTGTGAAAATGATCATGATACCAAAGCCACATGAGAAATTATTCTCACACGTCTAACAAATGTGAAACTGTGTATTACTTTAATGAAGGATTCCTTTTCTTCACCATTTGCTCCATCATTCATCTTTATCATACAATCATCACAAACTTGTAAAACATAAAAACTTGCACAAACCTTGTTGGTGAAGATGAAGATGGCCATCAGCTTAGACCTGTGTCTACGATCCCGACTAAATAGACAAGTAAGACCATCTCTGCGTTCATCTCTATCTCTACATCAGAGGGGGCACTGAGGCAAGCATGGAGGAAATTGAACACAGACTGTGACTTCTCCACTGGGCATCCTGCTAGCCGTCGGACGGTGAGCTGGGTGGCCTCTGTGGCTGCGTCGGTCTCGGTTTCCAGCACGATATTTGGATCTGTGGTGTCCTTTTGCCAAGACTTGGCTGGATCCTGGAGTGCCGGTGTCATTCAACCGGGTAACTCTCTTTCTGTGTGCCGATCTGACAGCCACATTCTGCTTTATCATGAATCATGCACAAGTTGAAGGAGCTGATGGGATAGCATTTCACTGGAATTGTACCTCATATGATTTCATGTGACAAATAACTAATTGATTGGTTGACATAAAGGTCAGGGTATGATGTTTGAACAAATGAGTAATGCTGTTAGTGATGCGACAGCCAGGCCCTCCTTCACAGCGCTGCGGACGACGGTCTGGCTACTCCACACAGTATTTCAGGACGGGAGAAAAAAATGCTCTGGTTTATTGGCATTTCTTTAAACCAATTACAATCATCTTGGCCTGAGCTAAGTGCCGGACGGAGCCACGGTGCTGCTGCAAAATAGCCTCGGGAAGGAAGTTGTTTTGGTGGAACGTGTACGCTCAAAAGTTGTTTTAGTCGTGCAACAGAAAACTCAGATTGTACAGATAGTCTAGCTAGCTGGATTTACCCTGCAGAGATCTGAGGAGCAGTTAACCATAGTCCTCATAAATCAACCGGAGTTTAAAATTCCAATACAAAGAAAGCGGAAGGTAATGGACATCCAGCCGAAAAGAGTGACATCCGGTGGAATTACCGGCAGCACCGGAGCAATCCCGGAAGTGGAAAGTCGTGGATAGAGACTAGTGATGAGTGACCTGGCAACCTAGTTTGTGTTGCCACTAGCGATCCGACTCTTGAACAACCCCCCATGTGTACGAGGGGAGAGTTAGATATATTCCACAAGCTTTTTTAGTCTGATAAATAAACAATCCTGTAACATGCCACAATCCTATAAATACAAGCAAAATTGGAATCAGTTGAACATCCTTGTCTAATTCGAAAGCCCACTTTGGTAGAAGGCGCCATGTTTCATTAACACCTAAAATAAGTGATGACAGACTGAGTTGAGGTGCTGAAAAGTGGTCATCACAGACCATGGTGAGAACCCCCTACCGTTTGCTTTTGGTTTGGAACATCTAACTTGTTTTGGTATGTAGCTGACCCAGTCTAATTTTTCTGTTTACTCCACTCAGTGTTTCGCAGTGGAACAGATCAAACGCGCTGCTAAGCTGTGGGTTTGTTTACTCCGGCTCTGACCCACGCCCAGTCAGGGACGCGCAAGCACTGCAGCTCTTTTTCCACATTTGGCATTTTTTGCTTTTCATCTGGATCACAGCCTTCTCTTCCCTCCCCTTCCTCATTCCAACTTCTGATGACTCCCCCTGCCCTCTTTGCCCCTGAAAAGTTTTGGTCAGCAGACACCCAAGGTTTTTGTATGTCTCATCTAAATTGAATCGATCGATTACCCCTTGTGCTTCTTCTCTCCTGCACCTGTGAAGCCTTCATCCATGGTCACACTCCACATGACTTCTTTCATCACATTTATAACTTTCTTTTTTTTTTACTTACACCCTCTCCTTGATTTCCCCTTGCTTTCTCACACGTCCCCAGTTATCCTTTCTAATTCTCTCCTTTGAAACAATTCTCCTCCCTTTGTGCGCTCTCCCAGTCACGCACAAGTATACGCACTCCCATGCAAGCAAATGCACTCACATGCATGCTCACACGTATGCTGATGCAGGCTGTGTGTGATGTGAAGCCAGGTCCGTTCCTTTCCCAGGCAGACCAGCAGGAGTGAGGACCCCCAGCTCATACACATATCCACCTCCCTTCCCAGCTCTTTTCCTTCTCCTTCCTCCCTTTCTTATTTATTTCCAACAAGGTAAATGCTGAGGACGAAGAGATGACAACATTCAGGGGGAGCCCAGGAGGATGTAGAACTGTAAGAACCAGCAGTGATGATTGTGTAAGGCCATGTGGTAATCAAGTAATGATTTTGACCACGGCCTTCACTGTCCTCCATCATTAAAGCTTACCAGCATGGGTCTGTTCCAGCTGTAGTCTAATGCTAGAATACAGGATTAAGGTTGGTTCCCATGGTTTCTACAGCTTATGAGACACAGAGGTTGTTTTTTTTTCATTTGATTATCGGGAAATTTGGAGAATTGTAACTCCCTGTACACCTCTCTGGTCTTACCCAGGGTTTTATATCAAGAATACTGATGTTAAAATGTGTGAGCTAGACTCATGTTGGCTATCTAAGTAGGATATTTTGGCTATTTGTATCTTCACCAATTATAACCTTGTAACTCATGTTCCAGTGTTTTATTTATGTTGTTCACTACTTGTTTCTTTTGTTGTTGTTCATATTTCATTGCTTATTCATTCCAAAAATAGTTAAATGTTAAAGTTCATTCTTGACCTTAAAATATTAGTTTGACAATTGAAACCTTATCTAAAGGTCCACTAACTAGTTTTGCAGTTTTCCCAAAACTAAGTATGGCTCATTGGTCATAACAGGTGGAGGTCATGTAGGCTATGGGGTGGGGGGATGACAACTGAGCAAACTATACTCCATCCATAAAGACAGACCTTAAGATGGGGTTGAAAAGCTGGCAAGTGGACCTTGAGCTAAGATTTCTTTGGCAAAAATATAAATAGTGATTCTTTCTCCTCCTCATTATCATCATCAACATACACTCTTTTTCAAATTATTAGCATGTATTGAACAAAAATGTAACCCAATGGTTGATTCAAGTAGCAGCCTGTAGAGTTAGAAAAATAATGTTTTGTTTAAAAGATTGCCAAAGAAAAAACACTTACCCCAGAAAGAAGCTATAAATATATATATATATATATATATATATATATTAGGGCTGTCAAAATAACGTGAGAAAAAATAACGCGTTAAAAAAAATAACGCAGATTAATCCATTCCATATTGACGTTTGACCCGGAGCCGTTCGACTGTAAAATGAAGGAGGGAGACAAGAATGTGCTGCCTGGATCATTAATTGGAACATTCACTTGTAAAAATCTTCTTCCTGCCAACCCTGGCTACCGAAATCTGGTGCCACTGATATGTCTGCGCTTCTCTCTGATGCTCTGAAACAGACGATACAGGCAACACAAACACCGCTGCACGTGACGCTAGTTAACACTATACTCGACAGTAGCTAACATTAGCCTACCGCTAGCTAGTAGCTGGATTAAAAACGGTTAAAATGCTTACAGCTAACGCTAAACGGTGTAAAGTTTGACTGTGTTTTACTGTAGAGGACTCAACACCGGTATGTAACAATCTGCAGCTGCTGTCGGAAAAACAACACAGACAATGAAACTGGTAAACTACAGCCTCGTGGTGCATTTGAAGTTATTGTAAATGTCCTTGGTGGTTGTTTTTGTCGTTCAACGGCAATTTACTAGTGAAATAAGTTATTGTTATTGTTATACATTATTATTAAATCATTTCATTTTGACCGTATGGCCTTAGCAATAAACAAGCCATTCTTTAATGTCACCGACTGTTGTTTAGTACCCTTTTTTTTTCTTTCTTTTTTTACTTTCTTAAAAATTATCGCTTCAGGCACCGTTAATTATGTATGCGATTAATTTCGATTCATTAATCACAGAGTATGTAATTAATTAGATTACATTTTTTAATCGATTGACAGCCCTAATATATATATATATATATATATATAAAAACGTATAGACCCTTTGCACATGACGTCACGCTCCACTCGCGCAAATTATGACTATTATATTTTATAATAGTCTATTATATATTATTGACAACTCTGTGGTAGTCCCCACCAAGACTGCTAGAAATCTGGGTGTGACACTTGATGACCAACTCTCCTTCGCTGCTAACATTGTGCAACCACCCGATCGTGTAGATACATGCTGCATAACATCAGAAGGATACGTCCCCTTCTAACGCAGAAGGCGGCTCAGGTTCTGGTTCATCTCACGTCTAGACTACTGCAACTCCCTCCTGATTGGCCTGCCTGCATGTGCCATCCGACCTCTGCAGCTCATTCAGAACGCAGCAGCTTGGCTTGTCTTCAACCTCCCCAAGTTCGCTTCAAGACACTAGTACTTACATACAGGGCCAGGATAGCAATCCTGCTATCTCCAACTTCTCCAAATACTGCTCTATGTGAGCACCTACCAGGTGCTCTACCTCGACCGATAACGGCACGACACCTTGTTGTTCAATAGAAGAAGCCATAAAGCCATAAATACAGTTTATTTAGTGTTATGTATTTCAAACTGATTGAAACTATGAAACTTTCCGCTCGTCTACTACACTGTTTAGCTTGTTACTGCCGGTGATTTTTGCTCCAAAATTAAGACAAAAAAAGCCCTTGCTGGATAAAAACCTCGCATTGTACATGTCCATCTTCAAATATCTGCAAAACATCAACCATCTGCATGATCAAGAAGCTGAACAATTAATACAATTCTTCTCTCTTCAGCTTAAGGGGACATCCATGTTGTTTAAAGTGTAGCCTAGTCTTGCATTGCCAGACCTTCCTCCACAGCGCTTCACAGGAGGGTCTGTTTGGCTAGTCCACACAGTATTCCTTCGCGGGATGCGATATTACGAATCCCACTATGGCCACGCCAAGACCCGCCCTTCATAGCATTTATTGGCCAGGCGTCCATGCTTACACAAGGTAACATAACCCCATTTGTACAGGTCCTATCCCCTGACCAATTGGCTATCCTAACCTTAACCACTCAAGGTAAAATCATAGACAGTAAAAGACCAACAGATCCCGTTGCTCTGGACGGAGACCAGTGAAGTATATTAGAAGCACTTTTCCGATGATGGCTGAGCGTTAGAGCGCAGCATGCAACTGAGAGAGACGACGTAAATGTGATGTGAGCAACCTCTTCTGGTAGCTGTGCCAAGAGAAATCTCAATCATTCTGAATCTTGCAGAGACGGAGAGCGTAGGTATATTTAAGGAGATAACATAAGCACAGGCTAATTATTGCTAACTAAAATGCTAGTTAACATTAGTAATTAAACTTAAACAGCTAATGTAAGTCGAAACTGCCTGCGAGCTTCTTCTGTACTATACGGTAATTCCTCTACTATGCAACAGTAAGTCACGTGGTTATGACACAATCGTTAGCCTATTTTTACAAAAACGTCTGCTCTGGAGCCATAACGTGAGATACAAGGTAATAGAGCCTTTTATACATTGTCGTGTTTCTTTAGAAATAAACAATGGACAAATAAAGTCTTTAAACACTTCAGATGTAAAGTTATTCGCTGTCAAAGTGACGTCAAAATGGATGGCAACGGCAGTCAATGGAATGCTAACGGCGGGTGAATGCTTGTTAGCATCAAAATGGCGCCATAGGAGGTACGCGTTGTGGAGAGAGGCTTACCCCCTTAGGTAAAATACCTAACCCCAACCAATCGAGCTGCTTCGTAGGGCGGGTCTTGGCGTGGCCATAGTGGGATTCGTAATTTTGCTTCAAGGAATGGGAGAGAAACGTGCTCTGGTTTATTGGCATTTCTTTAAACCAATTACAATCTTCTTGGGTGGTGCAGTTAACCATAGTCCTCATAAATCCACCGGAGTTTAAAATTTCAACACGAAGAAAGTGGAAGGCAACGGACATCCGGCAGAATTTCCGGCCGCACCGGAGCAATCCCTGAAATGGAAGGTCGTGGATATAGACTAGACTATTTAAAGTGTGACGCATAGCCATGAGATAAAAATTACAGATACTTTGCTTAAGTAAAATTACTAATGGTAGGCTACACTGCAATACCAAGGACAAGTAAAAGTCTTGAAAATGTTATTAAGTAAAAGTATGTGAGTATCATCAGGAAAATGTACTTAAAGTATTAAGTAAAAGTATTCAATGCAAAACTAGTTACTAAAGCTGTCAGATTAATGTAGTGGAGTAAAAATGTTTCTCTCTGAAATGTAGTGGAGTAGAAGTAGCAAGTGGCATGAAAAGAAAAGACTTAAAGTAAAGTACAAGTACCATAAATGTATACTTAAGTACAGTACTTGAGTAAATGTGCTTAGTTACATTCCACCACTGGTGTTAAGTTTGTAAAAATGTAAATCATACTTTGTGTGAATTATGTGCAGCCAAATTCCTTAAATGAAAAAATACAGCTGAGAAGAATATAGTCAATGTGGATATCATAGTAACCTATAGCGATAACTGGTAATGCTTTATTTTGCGGGCCTGTAATTTCCTGATAATTTCCCAAGATGTTTCCTGTAAAGAAGTATAGTAATTATAGGGAAAATAGGAATTTCCTTGAAAGAACTTATCCATTTAAACCAAAGTAAATTTGCATTAATCTTTCATTAAGTGTTGGAAGTTTTACTGTCCATGTAACTGAATTGTATTCTTGCCTAGACACATTTAATTTCACTAAAAGTCTCTCCAGTTTACACTAACTACTCATCAGAATTAATGAATTAGAAGTGACTAAATTTGCCCTATATTTAGTACCAAATGACATAGTTCTTTCTGGTCAACTTCCAAATTAGAGTAGAAGTCAAGAGACTATGAATCTGCAAAATAAAGCATTTATGAGATTATCTCAATAAAATTTGTTATGAGTAATTTTGACACAGATTATATCACATAAAATCATTTCCCTTGCGTTGTGGCCTTATAGTGTTTTTGGGGTTGTGTGCACATGTAAAACAGTCCAGAGGGCATGGAGTTATGTGGGTGTTGCTTGTATCTAGAATGAAGGGGGGCCTGTGGTTTGGTGTTCACGTAGTTCACAGTCTAACTTTACGACATACTGTAGTGAATTCACAGAGTCCAGAGGCATCACGCTAATATGCTCCCACACAGTTACAACCAACAAGTAACCTGATCTCGGACGTTGGAGATATACTGTAACCTAATACAAAGGAAATATGATAGATTTGTAATATAAGAATGTGTCCTCGAATTATGTGCATACTTTAGTGAAGGAAACAGCTTGCCTTGATAACAAAGTGTGAGGCTGATTTGTTGTGATCCTGCTGTGTTTATCCTTTTCTGGTTCACATCGTGGGGGCATGAGAGCATCCATATTGTTTAATAATCAGTGGTATGTTTAGATTGTAGATGCAGGTTGGAGCAAAGAGAAGCCAGACCCACCATCTCTGCATGCAGTGCCCCAAACAAGAACCACATGTCCCAGTCCTGGTTCTTTAACTTTTTTTCTCTCTCTCTCTCTCATACCCTACTTCCCTCTCTCTGCCCCATCCCCATGCTAACAGACTCTCCCCAACCCCTCACTCTGGGAAATAACGTGGAAGCTCAAAGATTCAAAAACACATGCGGTTAGCCATAAAACTTCACATGCACTCTGTGTACCCTAACCCCCCTCCAACCCCACACTCACATCCCCTCCAACCAATCAGCCAACTGACACACACATTGACCTACAAGGAGAAGAAAAGTCATACATAAGAGGAGACGTGGAAACAATGGGACGAGAGGAAGCAACATCAGGCAACAATCTGAGCTGTCTGTGTTGGGGAGCAAAAACAAAGAAGTTTGGGGGGTTGGTGGTGGGACAATGGCGACAGTCAGAAAGAAGGTGACTGCAGGCTACCATTCCTGCACGGGCCCAGAACAATGCCTATCCTGTGGCTTGGTGCGGCTGCACTGTGCACTAGTTGAAATTTAAGACAAACGTAAACACCAAAGGAGGACAATGGTGCTCACTCTTTTTACAAAAGATGCTTTTCCTACAGCTGCAGGGAGGATGCACACAGAATCCCCTGGCGCGGCCCAACCATCATACCTCAAGCTATACTCAGCTATCATACCTCAAGTCCTCAGCGCCCATTTAGCAGCACAGCATCCGATACCGCTGTGCTACACTGGTGGCAGATTGGGTTTCTGGCCCTCAACGTCAAAACTCCTGTCTTCTACATTTCCCAAAGCATTTGTGAGATACATAATCTCTTCAGATTCTTACCATGTGATTACGAAGGGAAATATAATGCCTTTTCTTTCTGTCAGCCCTTTTGGGGGAAAAAAAACTACTTTGTTTCAGACTTCAAATGATTTGGTCACATATGTTGGTCATTAAATTACCAGGCGCTTGTCTCCTAAAAACAGGAGCAATGCAATGTATTGTTCCAAGCTTATAGACATAGGATATCTTCTCTAATGGTATTCTGTATTACCTCACTCTCCTATAATTTAAGTAATGCCTATATTCCACTCTTTCAATAATACTGCATTTGTCTGTAAGCTACAATAATAACCCTGTTAATTTCTTTTTGATGGATAAGTTCTGCTTCTTCTTAGCCAAGCAGCTGTCATCTATACATGTCAGCAGATTGGCATTGGTTGATACTGAGTCTGCCATTGGTTAGAAGAGGGTATCAGGCAGCATAAAGTCACATGATTGGTCCTATGGATTGGTCACATGGTAGGGGGATCAGCTACCACAGTGGCGCCTGGCCAGGTTCCAGACGAGGCCCCCTGGTTGACCACAGTCCCATGGCTGTCTGGGTCGATGCCTGTGTGGAACAACTCGCATGGCTGATCCAGGTTCCAAATTAAGGGGTTCAAGACTCAAAATTGGGGGTCTCACTCTCTTGTATCCGTCTATGGTGGAATGATTGGAGTGTATTTCAATGAGGTTGAGGTTCGCGGTGACAGACAGTGAGCAGTTTTTTTCCCATGGCCTCCATGCTCAGCTGTGCTCTGGTTTGATGTCTCTACACTAACCTACATTGTGTTTTCATCTGTATTTTCTTTTTTTTGTGATCAAATCCTTCATATTTCAGACTATTTGCTCCTACTGATAAAGGCATCTCCACTGCTTTGTAACGGATTCTCTTTGAAGGGGGTCAAGGCCACGTCTGCTGTACTACAACAACCCATTTTGGAAAGTGTCTAGCAGAGTAATGACTGCATATGGACGTCAAAGCCTTGCCTGCACCAATCAAAGCGCATCTGTGTGATCCTAGTTTGACTTCCTGTTAAGGTTCCTGTGCGGCGTTGTTCACAGTCAGAGCCTTTGATCTCGCCTCATGTGGGCGGGACAGGTAGCAGACGTTGGATATCATCGGGGGAAACAATAGCAGGCAGAGATGTGGACATGAGGGTGGGGTGAGGGTGAGGGTGAGGTGGCAGGTTGGCACAAAGTCGTGCCAATTCACTAGCTGATTTATAAAAGTGGTAAACATTCAGTGTCCCAGATAGCTGATGGATGTAACATTAAACTAGAAAACATTGTGTCATTATGGGGATGTCGGGGTGTTTACTTAGACCTAAAAATCTGACTGAAAAGACTGAAACCCAACTCAATTTATTTGCTTTTTCCAGAGTTTTCAAGTTTGTTCATTTGGCATTAAATTGACTAATTTCTCATTACATTAAGGCTGAATTATCAATGAGCAATGTGTGAAACTGCCCTGTGGCCCCAGACCTCCAGCAGACCCAAAAACCCCAGGTTTACTGGGTGTAAGTTGGTAATTTGATTATATCAACTGGGGCCTGCATACATACAAATGATGTTTATATGTATATATATATATGCATGCATTTTCCTAAATAATCTTGTGTTTTGTAAAATTACCACAAACTAAGTGACAAACAGAAAACCTAGAGCATCATAGTATTGTTCCAGTATAGTATGGTTTTCCATATACATGCTGACTTGGCTCGGCCTGGCTCAGCGCATCAGCCCAGCAGCCCGCTTGGAGGCAGGTCGGGCGAGTTTTGGACCTATTCCATCTCGGGCACGGCTAGTGACGAAAACTAGTAATGGAAACCCAAATCAGCACGGCATGGTTTGGCTCGGCGTGGCCAAAAGAGCCAATGGAAAAACCCCATATGAATACTGGTTCGTTTCAAGGTCTCTGTGAATAATAGAGATGTACTTGATGGGAACATGGAAACAACAGGAGCCTAATCTCCATCAACGGCATTTCTTTTCCGGGATTGTTCAGGTGACATTTCACCTTCCGCTTTCTTTGTGTTGGCATTTTAAACTCTGGTCAATTTATGAGGACTATGGTTAACTGCTCCTCAGATCTCTGCATGGTAAATCAAGATAGCTAGCTAGACAATTTGTCCAATCTGAGTTTTCTGTTGCATGACTAAAACAACCTTTGAACGTATACATGTTCCACCAAAACAAGTTCCTTCCCGAGGCTATTTTGCAGCGGCACCATTGCTCCGTCTGGTGCTTGGCGCCGCCCAAGACGATTGTGATTGGTTTAAAGAAATGCCAATAAACCAGAGCATGTTTTTCTCCGATCCCGGAATGCTGTGTGGACTAGCCAGACCCTCCTCCGCAGCGCTGTGGAGGAAGGTCTGGCAATGCAAGACTAACAGGAGCCTAACAGCAATTATTTTGCCCAGGGCCTCCAAACAGCTTAATCCGGCCATGCATCCTGTGACTTAGTATTTAACTTTAGCCATTTGATAAGAGGTGGCCCTGAAAACTGAGCAAACTTCATACGCTGATTAAGACTGTGAGATGCGATTAAAAGCTCTGGTAAAAGCTGTAAGGGGATCTTGAGTTAAGGTTATTTTGTCAGACTAATACTGCGTATTATCTTTTACTTTTTCGCCAAAGAAAAGCAGAGATGTGGTCGGTAAATCAGATGCACAGAACCATTACATTACATTACATTTCATTTAGTTGACGCACTCAACCATGAAGGTACAAACTCAGAACAGCAAGAATCACTTTGAAGAAGTACATTAGCTTTAAATAAGCCAAACTACAAAGTGCCACATGTAAGTGCAATTTGTTTTGTTTTTTATAACCATCATCTTCTTAGCCAAGGTGCAGTCGGAAGAGAACCAGCTAAATAATGTTCTGTAAACCTATGGCTTAAGATTGCAGTCATACAAATAATACACATACACAAATAAACAGTTTTCAGCGACCCTCAAATGCCCCCAAATCTTAATACCCACCTATGTGTTTGAATAGCAGTCTACAGTCTACCTAGCCCAGTGCACTGTTCAAAGAGATGACCCCATCTAAAATAGCCCTCTATACAAAGATGGCTTCACAAGGCCTTCTGACAGTGGAGTGCCGCTGAGTGAGACCCTCTTAGTTCTAAAGAGTCCAAAGGATGGCCTTCAAGTGTATGCACTGACCTTTGCTGATGAAAGGGCTGAAAATGGTATTTTAACAATATCATGATGCCCTTTTAATATGAATGGCAGCATTAGTAACACTCTTAGCCAATGAAACTAAAAAGGAAAGAGGGTGTCAAAGGAGTGTGGTGTGCAAAATGTTTGTGAAGATATCAGTGTGCATGTGTGTGAAGCTATAAGCTATTACATGTTAAAATTAATCAAGGTATCATGTAAGGTAGCCTGGTGTACACTGTGATATAGAGCTTTCTTTACATCTTACACAACTGCAGGTCTCAGCTGACAAAAAGCTTGACAAAAGCTGGATAGAATTAATTTTATGATCTGTTTGATATTAAAGTATAATGCTATTTTTCTTCTATTGCCAACAAATCCAATGAAAATACCAAAACAAAAAGTAACTGATTGCTGTCTGTGTAGCCTGGTACAGATTATTCATGTCCCAATAACCTACATTGTTGTCATAAAACTGTTCTAAAAACACATCTATGAGCCATGCCATTGCTACTTGTGTATTAATCCACATAAAAAATAGTCCCCATTGAATGACTTATAAAGATTTACGTCTCCAGTAGGAACCAATGGCCTTTCGTCTGAGAGCCACAGACAGGGTAAAGAAGTAAGCTAGTATTGAGAGAGAGATGAACTAACACATTTATTTTAATGAGATTTGTTGACAATAAGAAAAAAATTTGAAAAACACCTGCTTTTAAAGGGTAGATGTTAAAACTTTCAGACTATAAATGATCAGTGATCTAAGAACATCAACCAAATGACTCCATGTTTTGTTACTTTTTTGTCTCTAGTTTAATTAATGATATAATGCCACATAAATGTAGATTTTCATTAAACCTACAACTCAGTTCATAGGAGTCTTGTACTGATAGTGTGACCTTGCGTGTATGTTGTTAGTATGTTTTTTTTTTATCATTCCTCCTGTTCATACTGGCCATTAAAAGTCTTTAATGGCCGCTGAAGTCCCTTCCCAATGCATTTGAGACAAAATCCAGTCCTGATTTTGTGCAATATATATTCCACTTTTTTCCTGAAGCCAATATGAGGCTTCAGCAGTTTAAGTTAGATAAATCAAGTGGGTATCATCCAAATTAACTCTGTTTAGTATAAAATTCCCTCTTTGGGTTTCCTTGTTGAGCTGCAAAAAGTGGAATTTTGTACTAAAATGTCTGTAACTTTGGAAGATACCCACTTGATTTTTCTAACATATATTACATTTTTGCATAAAAAGAGGACTGTAGATTTTGTCCATCACTTGCATTACAGATGCACTAGGAAGGGTTCTTTGGCCAGTATGAACAGAAGGATTACAGCAAGCAAAACCTGTTAAAATGTTCATATAGGCAACTGACTGTTTTAAGACAAAATGTGAACCTGTCCTTTAAAGGCAGAATCTAATCTTAAAACATGTTACTCCTCAGACTCCCTGATGATCTATACCTGTAACTTACATTCATGTCTGTTTTCAGCCACCCTGTGAGTTATCATCCATTTACTGGGACCCTGAATGGGTGAGCAAAAGACTACATTACACTCATACACAGTTCATGCAGGGCCACAGGAGGCCGAACACTTAACCATACAAACAGCTGGGTAAAATGTACTTATGGCACGCATTTAGTTTACCAGAAGTCTCATTAACACATACTTAGATACTCTTCCTCTCTCTCCGTATTACACTGAAACACACAGAGGCTCTGGTGGCCAAATTAATGCTGCATGTTTTACATTTCCAACAGGGAGTAAATTAAGCGCTGATAATGGATGCAGATCTGGCAGAGATTTCTCACCGGATCCAACGAGCTGCACTCTCCGCAGCGAGGTGTGTGTGGTGAAGTTTGACACACACACACACACACACACACACACACACACACACACACACACACACACACAAAACCATAGGAAGCCAATTGCTAATTTGAAAAATAGAACATTTTAATAAAGGCTACATCTCTTCATAATTACAATAATTAAAGTACCGAGGCATCTTTTATAACTGAGCTCTATAGAACGCATAATTTACAGTTTACAAGTGGAGCCAAGGAAGCCATGAAAAATATTATAAAACATAAACATGATGAAACAGATACTAAAAGGCATAAAAATATCTTTTCAACATAAGGCCCCTTGTAAAAACCAAGGGATTAATAGGACCCTGAAAATTGGGTAAAACACGGCAAGAATCCATGTAGGCACAGCTACTGTACTCAATTAACACACTATGGACATAGTGTATATCACCACCGTTATCATCTGCAGCTCATAGTGCAGGTTTCAAATACACACAGAGTAACCCTACTCAAAAGCAACTCAGTCACACAATCACATAGGTAAGCATGTTGGGGAGCACATATAGAGCTTTTTGTTGGTAAATATTAATATTGGTGTAAACACATTTTGGGGACTCTAGGACCTGTTCAGGGCAGTTTCCTCATAGTAAATACATAGGCTATTTGTGCAATGCCTGCGCCACTGAAACAAAGGCACTAAGACGCGACAGATCAAGGCTAGCTGGGCAGAGTCCCAGAGTTGGGAATTAAACGTTAATAGCATTTTTGTTCCTTTTTTCATAGTACACTCAGAGCAGATGGGGACACAGCCACAAATAGCACTGCAGTAGTAAATATATTATCAAGCTTTTAAGTGATACAGAGCCATTCTCAAAGCTTCAGCAGTAAGCTCTACAGCCAAAAGATCAGAGATGATGTCCCACTAAATCTCCAGGAACCAAAGTGGATTTTTTGAAGAGGTATTTTTGAAGTTTACAGTTCAATACGAGGGGCAGAAAATGCATAAAACCCATTTCCTTTGCTTGAGAACTGATGCTCAGAAGGGGGGGAATCACAGATGTGGAAAATTGGAGAAGTTACTCCAACTCCAAGCAGCTTGTCCATGGAGGAATAATAGGGTTAGGGCAGGGATATTTCCAATAAATAGCAATATAAATCTTTACACAGCAATACGAGCATCACAATACAATGCAATGTACATGTATATCTGCATATACATATTAGCGGTGTGCTAGCAAGTGCCCATGGGCAGATGCAGCACAGGCAGGGTCAGGTAGGCTGTCAGTCTTTTGAACCCACCGGCCCGCTTCTGTGAGGAGTGGTCATTCACCTAGAGTCTCTAGAGTTTTCTCTTCTGCAAACACGAAGATGTTTCAGTCCAGCAACACAGTCTTTCACTTTCTTCACTTCAAGGCGGGCTGTCCATACGATAGTCCGGTAATAGCGATAACTTGTCCTCCTTCCTTTTTCCTGTCCATCGTTCATCCAGTCCATCTGCCCAAACCTCGTTGACATTCCTTCAACAACATTTCCAGTCATGCAGTCTTAGCTTAAAAGACATACTTTGTGTGTGTGTGTGTGTGTGTGTGTGTGTGTGTGTGTGAGCATATGCAGGGAGTACATCCATGGAGGTGTGAAACGTCTGTATAATCCACAACATGGGAAGGTCTCACTCCATCCTCTCCACCTTGCCCAGGATCTTGCCCTCATAGGTGGGCAGTAAGGAGCCGTCGTCTGACACCTCCTCAAACACAGCACCACACTCAAACTCATCACTGGCCTTCTTGAAGTAGTACCTGCAACAGAGAGAGACGAGAGGGAGTTAACACCCAAAAACTTTATCATACACAACAAGCATGACTCAAGAAACACACACCCCAAAAGTTAAAACAGCTTGTTGCCACCCCTTTTGACCTTTTTTAACATTAAGCCTCATTTCCGCCATCCATGAAAAGCCACTCGGTACACAATCAACCAAGCCTGCTGAGCTACAGACTGACTTCTCAGGGTGGGGTGGAACCTGCTGCTGAAAAGTCGAAAATAAGAGGCTCGCTCTCTTCATCCCTCCCTCCATTCCTTCTCTTTTTTACTTCTCCCTTTCCTTTTTCTCCATCGTGTTGCCGTGAGCTTTGCCCTGGCTAACAGGGGCCAATTAGGCCAACGTGCAAATGAAGGGGTCCTTTGACAAAGGCTGAAATTTTGGGTGCCTGCAAGTCTGCCTGTCATTACCCCCCACACACACACTCCTACACACCCACTCGCGCACATGTTAGAGGACACACATGCACGGGCTTTCACTCGCTCCTCATCCCTGTTTCATTATTACAGGGACAAAGAAAAGAACGGAGACAGGAGGAGGAGAAAGAGCTAGCTGTACACTGTGTCCTTCGTTACCCCCGTTGATAGCATGAGCTCTCGCTGAGCTATAGGAAGGGCAGCCGACTGACAACTTTCTGTGTGTGTGTGTAAGAAAAAACTAAAATCTAAGGAGGGGCTTCTTGTCAGCCATGACTTCACTGGGCCATTAATGATGCACCCCCCCCCCCCCCCCAATCCTCATTTTAGAGGAAGAGAAACCAGCAGGGGTGGGTTGGTTAGGGGGGGGTGTCTCAGAATTCACTCATTAACTATGTAATGGAAAAATGCCTCGATTTGCTCCTTGTGTGGGGTGACTGGAATGTGGGTATGTTTGTGAGCATTTTGTTTTTAATGAGACGGGAGGCTGACAAAGTGGAAACATGCAATACTAAAACAAGAGCTATAGTCTTAAAAAAAAAAAAAAAAAAAAAAAACATACCCGCAAAGGTCTGAGTACACGTGCGCCAATCAGCACGAGGGTGGTCGCTAATAAAAAGCAGCTACATTTGAAATACAGGAAGGCTTCAACTAAACGGAATACAAGGAGGTCTCTCTAAGGGAAATAAAAATGAGTAAATAAGACAAAGTAGATAAATAAGAGGACATGAATTAGAGCACAAGACACGCCTGATAATTGTATCCTCCTATCCTTTTTGAAGGAGGTAGGGGAAAAAAGAAAAAGAAAAAGTGGAGCCGTGCTACTCTTAAAAAAAAATCTTCAAAGAGCAATGATCTTTTTTTGCTGAGAGAGAGACAGAGAGAGCCTGAATTTCCACTGGAACATGTTTTATGTGGCTAGATCTGTTTTTTCCCCCCTTCTCTCTCCGTTTGCACTGACATCTGGCACCAATATCGTCTGGCAGGGCCCTGCAGTACTGTTCTTTGTTGAACCGCTGCCATGTTGAAATGACCCAACTCCACACATTCTCTGGCTGCTATTAAAGCGCCGTGCAGCTCTCTCCAAAAAATGTGGATGGTATGACACAGGAACTGAGACAGCGAGCCAGAGAGAAAAGAAGAGAGGTGGTGGGGGTGGGAAGTGCTTGTCACATTTGTTGATCCCAAAACGCTGCACACATCTGGACAGGAAGAAGTTTCTTTTGCTTTTTTTCCCCTCAAGAAATGGTTTGATACTTGTAATTATTAACACAATACTCAAGCCATGCTTATCCTGGAGACCACGGCAGCCTAAACAATAAATGTTTGATCGTTTTCCCCTAATGCCAACTGGAAAGGAGCAATCAAAGTAAAAATCTCTCTCAGCAAACACACATTGAAGCTGTGCGGCCTCAGTCAGGGCCCTGAAGTACAGCAAACAAGCAAATCTGGCATTTAACAATCTGCCTTTCAAAAATATCCATAAAATGATTACAACATGTGTAAACATTGTGCACGTTCAACGCAAGCACATTCACATGCACACACACCAGGGCAGAAAAAAAGAGGCGCTGATAGCATCAGTGAAGAATTTGCACGCTGGCCATTTGTGTGAGTCTTTGTTGGTTGAAATGAAAGGGGCCGGGGCTTCAAAGCCATGTGTATTAAGTGTGCCTTAGCATGGAAATCAATACCAGATGGGACCCAAATCGCTGTAGTTCAAACTCTTCCACTAACCCCCGCACCACCCTCCCTCCCTCTTATCCTTTCCTTTTCAACACACACACGCACGCACCTAATAAATGTGGAGAAAATATATCAGGTCTTAAGGTCACACAGGCACTGACCACAATTCAAAAGGTATAAATTTACCACTCAACAGTGTAGCATGTAGCCTTTCAGCTAGCTAACATTAGCCGTTCTTGCTTCAGTTTGTGGCTACCTTTAGCCTGGTTAGAGTGACAAGGTCTTAAATGTCACTAAGGTTATGATGAGATGACACTAAAGATCATGGATTGCAAATTCAGCCGTAGAGCTCCCATACCACTGAAGATATCTGAAATCACTCCTCAGACGGAGAGCTGAACACTGTCTGCAAGATGGTTTGTGTTTATACTCCCAAAGGCAACAGTTTGTTCTCAATGATTGTTTTACATCAAGGCCAACGAATGGATAGTGTTTTATTGCCGGCAATCACAATATCATAGAAGCACCGGTGGCAAAAGTTCATTTTACATCTCTCTCGTAAAACTTTAACCGGCACCTGTGTATTCCAATTTCCATCTACACACCTGTAGTTGCCCTTCTTGCGGAGCTGCTCCTTAAAGTGGCCCAGGGTGAGAATGTGGCTCTTCATGTTCCTGCGGTAGGGGATCTCCTCACCGCAGAAGAAATATGTCACCACTGTCTCGCCTCCGAAACCCTTTTTACACTCCTTCATCCTGAAAGTAGACAAAAAGTGAGAGGATGCGTTAGAATGAGTCACACTCATGATGCTTAACAAGATAATGCTCAAAAGAGAAATGAGAAACGAAGCGAAGCTTCTAAAGGAATTTAACAGCAATCGACTACAATACCAGAGCAGAACTACAGTAACAGCACCCTGACTGAAGAATAACACTAGTGAGTGAGTGACCTAGTGCCATCAATAAGTGTGTACTTATGTGTTGAGTGTGCATGGAGAAGGGGCACAGTATTATCAATTCCCCTTCAGCTATGTCCAAGGCTTAGTAGGCCCACTTCAGAGGAGCTCACTTTGCAAAGCTCTGCTCGCCCCAGCTGACGGCCAGCTCACTGAAGGACAGCCAATAAAAATGATACATATATATATGAAAGGGATGTCTCAGTCAGGTGGTGCAGTGACTACACACAAATATATAATATTCATGTAAACAGAGGCAGAGCCAGGCATATGTGTACAAAACTTAAAACAAGCTTTGCAAAGGGGGTCACCTTCTTTTTTGAGTGACTGTATGTGGATGAGTGCACGTGTGGGATGTGTATGTTTGCAGATGACTACTCGTCTGTCTCCCTACATGTGCGGTGAGCAGTGCGGGTGACAAGCAGGAAGAGTTAAAAGGGTAGAAGTACACTGCAAGGTGGAGGTTATGGCTGAGAGGAGGAGGAAGAGGAGCAGAGAAGAGGAGAGGAGAGGGAGGGCAGGACGCTAGAGGCATCGTACTCTTCTGATTGGAGACCGGGGCTGGTGGTGAGGAGGCCAGCAGGGCTGGGATTGGCTAGAGACAGAGGGACGGACCCTTCACCCTGGACAGGCACTAGGTGGCTCTTCTCTTGCTGGAGACTGGACATTGAATGCCTGGGAAGAGATATGGCATAAACTTTATTACTTGGATCAAAAATACTCACTGATGTTTCCTGCAGTGAAAAAGCAGACTGAGGCTAAAAGCAATATTCCAACAACTGCTCTCTAGTTTCTTGGTACCTTTGCTTGGTGGTCTTGGTGGAGACCTCCTCCAGTCTGCGGCAGGCCTCCTCCAGCTGGGCCAAAGTGTTGGGAGGGGGCAGGGGAGGCATGGCTGGGTCCTGGATGAATGGTTGGGCTGGCTGGTGGCTACGTAGGTGGCCACAGCTTCCACCACCACCCCACGTGTGTGTCTGCGTAGAGGAGCCTCCAAAGGATTTCTTGGTGCTCTGGTTACTGCAAGGAAGAATAGAAATAAGACTACATGCAGTAACAACGTGCAATGGTGAGACATACATTATGATATTTTAGACCACTTAAAAACCAAAGCACTCCAAGTTATAATAACTGCTTACCTGTGAGACTTGTGCCTGCCTTGCCGTTTACTTTCCAGGATCCACTGCAGCACATTCTGGGTGGGATCTGCCGTGTCACTGGGCAGCTGTAAGTCCTCCATGCACCTTTCTGCTACTCCATCCTCAGCCCCTGAACGACACATGCGCCTGGACAGAGAGCTGGAACGCCTGGGAGGAAGAGAGAGAGACAGAGAATTAGTATTGTTCATTTTTTATACAATCAACACAAGAAAAAACATAAATTAACAAGACATGAATATCAAAGAGGTGCTTGGAACTGACCCCACACTGCTGTCTGCTGAGACCGACCCACACATCTCCCTGCCCAGGCTGCGGCTGCGCTGGTAAGGCTGGCAAGGTTGGCACTCAGCACTGCTGGAGCACAGGCCATGCACCCTGAGGGCTGCCTCCCTTTCAATTTGCTCCTTAGTCTTAGGACTGGCATGGTGGTGGATGTAGTGGTGGTGGATGTGTTTTGTACTCTGCCTGCTTACGAAGGTCCTGTTAGGGCCCAAGGCCAGAGTGATAGCCCCTTGGTCAGGACTAGAGACAGAAGAACTGGAGGGCCCTGTCCTAACCAGGGCCTTGATTCCAAAGCCTGCCCGCATGATGGGCCTGTGCTCTGGGGAGCTGGAGCGAGGTGAGTGGCGGATGACAGCGGGGGACTGGCAGCCGGGGGTCTTCAGGACGCGAGACAGGTGTTCGTCCAGAATTGCCTGGGGGTCCTCGTCAGAGGAGCCAGGGAGGAGGGTCAAGGGGTGGGGAGAGAGCTGGGGAGCACTTCCTATGATCTCTGTGTCTTCTTTTTCCTCCTCCTGGTAACAAGGCATACAAAATCATCAACTGAGGAATATATATATATATAAAAAAAAAGAAAACACCTTACAGTTGACTCCTCAAGTAAAAAAAAAAAAAAAAAAAACAATCTTATACAAACCTCCTGAATCTGCTGCAGCTTCTCCTCCAGAGAGTTGAGGGTGTCCTGCTTTCTCTTCAGGCTCTCCAGGCGGGAGATGAGCTGAGCTGCAAACTGTGACGGCTCCATTGGGACCATCTCCTTGGGTGGACGGCAGGTACGCTTTAGGGACAAGGAGATTGGTTAGCCATCGTATCATGTGTCATTCCTTCATGACCAAACGCCAACCCTCCCCAACTTCTACAAAGATATTCATACTCCTTTCCCCTCATCTGTCTACATTTATGCATCGTTCTCCACCAGGGCCTGCTCCACCATTGGTGGTAGTGATCAGGGCACTCTCATAGGCACCCAGGGCTACGGGGTTGTTTCAAGGGGTGGCAGGCCTGGTGTATGGTCATGCTGGGCTTGGCCTCGGCTGGTTCCCTCTGTCATCATCAGCAGGCCTCTTTAAAGTCAGCTCACTTCAAAGGCTTCCTCGTCAAATATCAAACACTCAGTGGGGGAAGAATAGGGTGGTAGAGGGAGGGATGGAGGGATAGATAGATGGGAAGCAGTGGCTTTACATCTAGGAATAAAAGCCACATATCGACAGGGGGTGGAAGAGAACTCCAGGGAGGAAAGGATGAGGGATTAAAAAAAAAAAATGGGAGATGTTGAGATGCAGAGATGTGTGCTCGCAGGGGGAAGAGAAAGAGAAAATGAAGAGAGGGACGGATTGAAGGAAAGAGATAAAGGTGCCAAAAAGGATGGGAGATCAGAAAGGTTGAGGTAATTTATCCCCCCTCCTTTGTCACACACTGGGCACCTTTGAGTTACAGTATAGTGACAGAATGAGAATGTGTGTGTGTGTGTGTGTGCGCACACATCTTAAATTATTTGCATTTTTGCACAGGGGCTTTCTTGATTTTTCTTCCTCTTTTTGTTTCTCCCATCCCTTTGTTGTAGGGATGAAGGGGAGAAAAGAGCGAGAAAAAGAGACACTGTGATGGAGCCTGGGGCTGGTGCACCATGGGAATGGAAGCCATCGCCAAAAATCTGACGGAAAACCAAAACATGAATAAAAGCGAAAATAAAGCGAAAAGGGGGACAGTTAGAGAAGAGTGACGTGAACCAATCTGTGGATTTTTTCCTCATCCAAGCAACACTTGCTGCATGTCTCATAATGTTGAGGAAAAAAGGGGGTTACATCAAGTTTATTTCAACAAGCTGCTTCTGTTACTACGACTTCTGCAAGATGTTTCCTGTTCTTCTGTCAAACTGAAGTTAGCCTTTCTTAAGCCTTAAGCCACAAACTCCCCTCTGACCCACTGAGAGCTCACATGACTAACTCTTCCCTAAGATCCCTCACTTTTAGGGGAGGGGGGGCTGGTTGAATGTGTGTATGTGTAGGGGGGTGGGGGTGCTGTGAAAAAAAAGGGGGCCAGCTCTGTTGGAAGTTGTCACTTCCCTGTGCGTTTGCCCTATTCATCCTTGGATCAAAGCGCTGTGTGTGCGTGCATGTGTGTGTGAATGTGTCTGAGTATCTTTGTGTTTTTGTTGGGAGCCGGGCTGATTTCAGAGCCCTCGGGATAAAGCGGCAGAGATCTTCCTCATTTCTCCCTATTCTCCATATTTACAGCATCGGTAGGGAAGAAAAACCCTGGTGTGTTCCGAGCGCTGCGGCGATAAACAGCTTAGAGACCCCCCCTCTGCTCCTGCAGACTTCAAGGAACCCTAATGGGGGTGTAGGTGACACCAAAGGTAGCGAGGGGCGCTTGTGTTTGTATGTGAATATGCGCTTATGTCAGAGTGTGTGTGTGTGTGTGTGTGTGTGTGTGCATGTGTGGGAGGCTGGGTCTTTGACGTTACTCTTCAGATCTTTGCTGGTGTTGTTCAATTGAGAATGCCGAATACAGTTTGTGCGGTACTATTCATAGAACCAAGAGAGACCCGGAACAGAGGGTGGTATGGAAATTACACTGTGGGACCCAGGTTCAAAAAGACTTTGGAGCATGTGTATGTGTGGTTATGTGTGCATGTGTGTGTGTGTGTGTGTGTGTGTGTGTGTGTGTGTGTGTGTGTACTTACAGGAAAAGCAGGCAGAGAGACTTGGCTGTTCATCCTCATGTTGCGCTGCATCTCCCTCTGTATCTGTTTCTTTGAGCCCAGTTTATACGGAGGGATGCCATCTCTGAGGGTGTACAGACAGATCACAAAGGTCATTTACCCAATAAGATACATGATTTAAGACCAAACAGCCATTCAGGAAGAAGCTTATTAGCTAACAGGGTAGATCAAATGCAGTTCAAGCAAGAATAAATCTAATTAATTCATTATGCCATCCATTTTGTTTTTCATCTTTTAGACTCAATTTGAGAATTAAAAAAAAAAAAAAAGTACTCAGAGGTAAATCATATCAGCATTTCCGGTCTCGTTTGTGTATCAGAGCAAACCGGGTTACATGGTTGTGAGTGAGGTGGTAGGAGTTCTTGCTTGCCCTAGAAATGACACTAATTTTCATCTCTGGCTTCAGCACAGAACTGGGCATCCTGCAGGCTATTTCCTTTCAACACTACACACACTTACAAAAAAAAAAAAACCTCTGCAGTCACAGTGCACTCTGCTCTACAGGCTAGAAGTAGTGTCAGCATTAGCATTCCCCTACTGACTTTTCTGTTGAGCTGAGGACACAGTTAGCATTAGCAACAATTATATTTCTTCAAAGAGTTACTGCAGGACAGGACCCAAGGGTGTAACTAACCTGGTTAAATCTATCTGAGGGACTGAATGTCTGACTGGCTAAAAAATTAAATCAAACAACAAAAGCTCAAGCTTCAAACCGAAGCACTTGACAGTGTAAAACAGTGTCTCTTCTCCATGCTAAAACAGCAGTTTCCTGGTGACCTAGCCTAACCGAGGAGCACTTTTCCACTTTTGCTTTGAAATGCCACAGTCATGCGCATAAGCAACCACCCCCCCACCCCCTCCTCCCAATCTTCATTTGGCAAGCGCAGCCAGCCTCTGATCTCCGCACATCAAAAGGCTGGTTTGTAAGATAAGGTAATGTTTGAAGTCTGCGCAGCTGCATTCCCCAGCGTCCAAGCAAATCCATAAATAAGATATAAGCAAAAATCCCCCCTCCACCACTCTCTTTCTCTTCCCACCCAACCGCCTCCTCCCCGTTGCTTTTTCCCTTTTTTTTTTTTTTTATTCTTGTCTTTATCTGTAAATGAGATTCAAATGTTTATGGGTCCTTTTAACTGACCTAAAGAGCGGCAGATATTCTGAGGGGTTGTGTCCCTGTGGCCAGGGCTTTATAACTGCACTGGGCAAAGTACAGCAGAACAGGACTATATGGGCCTCGGCCTCTTTGAAGCATGGCTGTCTAGAGATATGCCAGAGCAGAGGACCCTGTTATAAAAAAAAAACAAAAAAAAAAACAACTCTTTATAGCTGCCATATTTATGTGTAGCCCAGGCCACTGGTTGCACTGAACATCAGTGTCTCAGTCTGTAAGTGTCTTTAGCTTGGTCATGGTTAACCTTGCTGCTTCAGTGACATCATCCATATACTGTAGGCCTTGACGCAGCCCACGTGAGATGAGGTAAAGAAGAACTTGCACCAAGATTTTTCTGCTTTCCGCCCAAAAACCAACTGACCTGAGCGCTCTTGGCCTTGAGCTGTGCACCATGCAATGACTTCATAGTACCCTGTCACTTGAGAGACACGTGATTACGCCAAGTAATCCGTATGAAGAACGAGGTCCGAGGCACGTACACAGATAAGCACAAACCACATGTGGACAGAGGCATAATACGCATTATTTGTATGCTGAAACGACTAGCCAATTCCATGATTAGTCAACCCATAGGTGGTTAATCAACAACAGTTTTGAAAATTGACTAATCATTTACGACATTTAGCAAGGAAAAGTGCCAAACATTTGCTCATTTTCGGGTTGTTGAAAAATAATTTTTTTGCTACTTTTCGTTGTACATTTTATATTTTTATGTTTTGGATTGTTGGTCAGACAAAACATTTTAGCATGGAATCTCACAACTTGTGACATTTTATAGACTGAATTATTAAGGAGTTAATTGAATACAGTAATAACAAGATACTCAAACGTACCACTAGTTGCTACACTACTTTGTGAAACTCTTACCAACAGTGTCAACTGATGCACTAAAGGTAAAGCCTCTATACTCATTCCCATGTATAAACTCACAAAGTCTCTCTTCGTTTACAGAATAATGTTGAAATATATAATCGAAAACAGTGTCGTTTTCTTTTTTAAATGCAAGGATGGAACCTAACTCATGCTTATTCTGGCTGCTCCAGGGTATCTTTAAGTGTTTTCAAGGGGCCACAATTCTCACACACACACACACACACACACACACACACACACACACACACACACACACACACACACACAGAGTTAATATTCACTTACACACTGCTGTCAGTCACAGACATGGCATCGTCGGTCAAGGCGTCACTGGACACCTCGCTGTCATTGGTGCTGCTGACGGGGGCAAAAGAGCCCACATGGCAGGGGTTGAGTGAGTCTCCTCTCTTGTATGATCTGGAGAGGTTACAACAACAGAAATCAGATTAATCCTAATACAACACTATGAAACAGTATCCAACAGGTGGGTGACATTCCATTTGTATTTCACTTATGTTAAGGATCAAGAGAGGTTGTATCTTCTGGAGGTTTTAATGACATTAAGAGGAAGTAGTGATTCATGTGTTCAATAGTTGCTACCAATAACAACTAATGCATGGATGTGACCGGCTACTCTGGCGGCTGGCAGTCTCCAGCCTTCAAATACAAGTTCATCTCCACTGGGAAAGCTGTGGTTTTCTCTTCACGCAGCATTTATGCCCACAATTTCTCTCTTTCCATTTCTCTCATTCACACTCACTCTTTCCTCAGCATTCATCTCCCGCTGTGCATGCATTCTTGCCATGGTACAGGAGGAGAAAAAGGGGTGACCAAAAGAGGCGGGGGGAGTATAGAGCGGAAGCATGAGAGTGTGTCAGAGAAGGAAAGAAAGGGAAGAGGGAAAAAAGGGGGCTCTTCATGTGGGAGAGACCCAGCAGGACTAAAGCTGTAGGCCCCCAGCTCCAGGCTGACCTTCAGAGGGGCTTGCAAAGAGTCAGGTATTTAACACAGCTGGCCTTGCATTCTTCCCTCCCTGCCTCTCTCTCTCACCCCTCATTTATCCTTTCTCCTCCCTCCCTTTCTTTCATGAGGTGCACTCCCCACTCCCACTACCCCTTACTCTCTCTCTGTGTCCTTCCTTTCCGCTCTCTTTCCCCTCACTTTCGCTCCAAAAGCATGTCTTGTTGTCCCCATCCCTGAGTTTTCAAAAGGTACAAAAAAGATAAAAAAGTGGAGAAGGCGGGGGCAAAGCAGCAAAAGAGGAAATCAGAGGAGAATTGACTCAAATGAGAAAAGAGGGAAGGAGAGATTGAGAGGGTTAGGGTGGTGGGGAGGTGGATGTTGATTCTGTACTGTAGCTGCTGCCATTCAGGGTTTGTTTTTAATAAGTCAGATGAGAAGAGGTGAGGAGAGGGAAGCGGAAAAGGGAGAAATGGGTTCCACATGTTTTGAATCTGTAAGGTGACAATGGGACTTCATGTCAAAAGAGGACTATTCTTTCACTTTAAGCAACAAGCATCCCACTGTAGGAAAGTCCCCTCCGCTCCTATCATCACACACAAGTTGTCAATCCATGTGGCCCAAAGCAGGTAGCTGTCAGTTTACTTAGCCTACATGTCATACTCATAAAAGGTAAGATCTGAGCAACTTCTATTCATCTATCAGAAGATGTCTCCATGTTGGGACTTCTATTTAAAACAACATTAATTCTATAGGTCCATAAAAGTCCTCAAGAAGAGCATATTGGGATGCATTTTTTTTTTATGTGAACTTTGATTTTACTCTTTTACTAAAAATGGGCAGGCAGAGTTCGAAAGGACATAAGCATCAAAATGAAGCTACAAAAAAACATCCATTTCAAAGTGCCGTCTAAATATCTGCTATAGATTTATTTCTCTACCAACGGCAGTGTGGTACAGGAGGAGGCATAGCATAACAATGTCATCATCTATTATTTGCTGGCTGGGGCCAGAGCCAGCCATGCTCTGTGAACTTTTCCCGTGGAAGATGATCCCTCATTCTGCTGAACTATTTCAAAGCCCCGGAAATCCAGGCGAGCGCCATCAGAGGGCTGCTGCTGCTGGAGATGGTGAGAGGGGCCATAGAGCCAGGGAGTGAAAGACAGACTGAGTTTTCTACACATTTAAGAGGAAACCCTGAAGTAATTGAGGGGAAAACATGCGTTGCACTTTTACGCATGATAATAAGGTGTCTAGTTGCTTGTAATGTGAATTTAACTAATGTGCAGCATGGCTTCTTAGCTAAACAGTTTAAAAAGGTGTTGCAACCATACCTGTATCCTCGTTCCATCACCTCCACCGCCCTCATGGACACGGTGGTCCTCTGCGCCTTCGCCGACAATCCAACCAGCGCTTTGGCTTTGAAATCACAATTCCACTCCTCCTCTTCATTGAGCGTGGGCAGGTATCCACATACAACTTTCAGGTCACCCAATCCGTTCGAGCTGACGTGATTCGGGTTTTCTCCCCCAGTCCTCACGTACTCGAGGTAAATGTCAGAGGTCAGAAACATCTGGTACGCGTTCTCCTCCATGTTGGTTTGGATCTCCGTCTGCGCCTGGTCGAACATCGCAGAGTCTATGTGTTGCTTCTTGACATTATCCCGTATGAAGGTTTTAGTCGCTGGCTTGAGCTGTTTGGCGACAATGCTGTTGTTTTCGATGTAGCGCTTGTAAATTGCTTTGGCGACTCTCTGCGTTTTGGTATCCTTGAGGTCCATTTGCCTGAAGCCATTGCAGGCAAACCAAAAGTCTAAAGTATCGACACATTTCTCTCGCTCCAGGAATGTCCTAAAAAGAAGAGCACCGTCCTGGTCCCCGAGGAGAGAGTGCAAAGACTTTGTCCACCGGGAAAGCGGCGAGTCCGGGGAGGCACTCCCCTCTGGCTCCCCAAGACCATCTTCGTTCCTCCTCGCGGAGGATCCCGGAGAGCCGAGCAAAACCGATTTGGGGGGTTCCAGGGGTTTCATCATTGCGAGTTTGCCGGGGTAGCAGGGCGCCTCGCCCTCCTCCCCCGGCACCGGGGGTCGAGGAGCATCTTCTCGGAAACTACTGGCGATATGGTCCATGAGCGCCCGGCTCATGGCTCTGAAGGCAGCAGGAGAGAGCCTGTGTGTTGTTCGCCTCCTCTGAGCTTCTACTGTAATCTCCTCACTCTCTTATGTCAGCGGGGGAGCTTCTCTCTGGCTGCTCATCTACTCTCTGAAACACAAAATATTGATCTAATCAAAACCAGATCCGCGCCAACTTCAAAGGGAGAGAGACGCAGTAAGAGTCTTTTCAGACCCTCACTGACTTCTATAGAAAAATACAGTCTAGTTCACAGAAAAAATGTGAGAAAACGCTGCAGCAGCATTACATAAACAGCATTTCTTCATATCTCAAACTGGAATGTGATTTCTACCGATGCGCTATTGGTTACATTTACAAGAATTTAACAGTGATTTCTTTCACATGTACAGTCGAGCAGAAACCACCTGAGCGATGCCTGAACTGAATCTACATGATCTTCCCTTTTCACCAGAAGTAGCCTAGTAATCACACGTAGCCTGTGTCAAGCGGGGCTAATAAACTTATCACCATTAATAATTAGCCTAGTCATAATCCTTCCAACGGACACGGCTTTATTAAAGCTTCCAGATCCATCACACCTGATGTCAGGGGTTGTAGCCTGACTGCCTGCTGCGGAATGTAAGCACATGTCTTTCTACCATCCCTGCCACTTTCTCATTTCTGGGGCAGTCATTTCTACGTCTCAACATCTCATCACAGGCGACTAAATCACGTCAAATTGAGCCTCCCCGCGAGTACCTGTAGGACATTGATGTGGGACGAACTCGGAGAGATCGAAAAACGTGACCAAAATAGTTAATGGAGTTTACTGGCTGCAGCTGGCTTCTGTGTTTGGTGTACTACATACTGCAGCTTTAACATGCTCAAATGTTTCAAAGGTCGAGCGATCTCTTGTTCCATTATCGCAGAGATTTATGAGAAGTTTGTTACAGATGATCACTTTTTACACCGCAAAGCATCACTGTTACAGTGTATCAGCGGCTGATGTGCAACACTGATTGCATATGTCACTTGTATCACTGACAAACGGTTACATTGCTCAAGTGTTTAACTTGTCAGAGACAGTAGAGAAGCAGCTCCGGACACTGACTCTAAATCTTCCTATGCTAAATCTTTCAGGCTACTTTTCGAAAAAATAAGCAACCCTTCAAAATTACATTCAAAGCGACTGCGTACATTACAACCCCACTCGCTGTCACGTAGTCTTTCAAAAAGGTTCTTAAATGTTGCATTTAAGGCGAAAAACAACTCCTCTTTAACGTCCAATCCCAAGTACACCAAAGTCTCAGATCTTGTGGGGGAGGAATTCCACAAAAGAAACGAGCTAGTCTACTACTAAATGTTCTACTTTAACTTTAAATATGGATCTAACAATATCGAAACGAACATTAAATGAATGATGCATAAACGATCCGACGCGGTTTTTTTTGGGGTCTTTTTAACGAAAGAAAAGCGGTTAATTTCCCCCTGAACATTACTTCAAAAGGCGAGTCAACAGCACATCAAAGGGAACTCCAATGGGGGCCAGTTTGAGGAGGCACATACTCTTGTAACTTACCATCGATCCACTAGTTCTCTCCTTAAATTAAACTCCAGTTGTTGTTGTTTTATCCACAAAAAAGTGCGTATAATCCACAGTAGTCGTCTCCGCAACGCGTCCACATACAGTCCGTTCAGGTTTGAGTCGGTTTACGGAGAAAAAAAAGGCACCCGAAAGAGAAAAAAATACCGCTTTTCTCCCTCCTCCTTCTCTCTTCCCTATGGTTTCAGGCTGCCATGCTGCACGGTAGGTCTCTCCTGTAGGCGACTCCAACACCAACTGAGCCGACAGGCTGGAGCAGCGCACTTCAAAGTAAGGAACCTACTGCCGGGTCCCGACAGCTGCATAAAAAACAATTGCAGCTTGATGCCGCCGAAAAAAAAAAGAAAGAAAAAGTGTCGGAGCTGCCCACATACGTTGCTATCACTCTGGGTGAAACATATTTTAAGAGTAGGTCGGTTTATTTTCCTGCCCCGCGAGCTTTTTGCCACGTTTTACCAATCTTTTCCCACATATCACCCTAGTTGAAGCTACACAGTAAGGACCTTATCAAAGACAAGCAATCTTGAGCCAACTCCCCGAGGCTTTGGAGCGTAAGAAGTAACTGATCTGCCGCCCCAATAGCATTATCGCTACAATCCCTCTGTTGCTACATAAACTTTAAAGACGCAGAGATCCTTTCTTTTCAAGACCCGCATAGTTTTTGAGATTTACCTATTGGAGACCTGGGGATGCCCAATGCGCGCATCGAATGGCACGTTCACATCCTCATATACATTTTTGGTCACATTACAAGAAGACAATTAGTCCAGGAGAATAATGAAACTATGATGTTTAGTCCCCTTAAGACTCTATTTGGAATGCATAGAGACACAGATGTGTCCCTCCTGCAGGACTCAAAGACTTGCTGAAGAAAACTTCAGCAGGACAAGTCTTCTACATGCTTAACCCCAGGCATTTAAAATAAGAAACTTCAATTATCCACATACGCCATTCACATACAACATGTTGCAATAGGAAATCAAATCACAGTGCTGTGCATCACTCCACAGCTCCTACCAGTGGCAATAAGGGCACATGGTACTGTGCATGCATGCACACCAGATTAAAACATCTGTTCACCAAGGATAAGTTCCCTGAAGGATGTTATCATATCATTTAAGCAACAGAAGAATTACTCCCCTCTGCAGCTCTGACAGTACAGCTTTCTGCTTTGTGCATACCACTTAACTGCAGCAGATAACACAAAAAGGAGTGAAAAGTCCATAGACAGATCAGACATTCAATATACATCCTTTCACTGGTCTGACTGAGAGGAGCTGTTAAGATACAGGCAGTAGTGGACATTTTGGACAATACATTTTCTTTATCCGTACTGGACTAGCTACAGACAGCGATGTTACTAGTGTTTATAGAACAGAGTCAATTGTGTTTTGGATAGGGCTTTAGTGTTCAAATGAGCCACCACAGGAGACCCTTTGTACAGATGGCTATATTCTTGAAAGGGACAGTAGGTGTCTGTTTCCCTTGTTATCTCAGTGGACATTCAAAAAGTACAGTACAAAGACGGCAAGCACTTTGATCAGCCTGTTTGCTAAAGGTGCTGTGAAACCTTCTCCCTTGATACCTGGCTTCCTATCAAGGTTAATAAAAAAGGAAATTGCTCTTGAAGAGGCCATGATGACTAAGGTATTAATCATCATTCAAAGGCCACTTTATCGTCTTCAAATTCTGCGCGAACATCCTGGACAAAAACATCCCCAATGTGTCTGCATTAAACGTACTGTCCCAGCAAAACTTAAACAGCACTAATCGGAAACCAGGAGTAACTGTACCCCTGGGGTTACTTCTGCTGTTGCTTGAAGGTATGTGGAGCAATTGTGTAGTAGCACGACTATTTGAAATAAAATAGAAATTACAAATTACATTTTCAAAAATCCACTTATTGAGTTAGTTGTAACACCTGAACTCCATGTGCTGAGAGTGCGTGAAAACTAATTAGCAAGCAAGCAATTAAGTTGAAACAGAAAAGTGATGATAAATGGTTGAGATAGATAAAAATGGTAAAACACATAAAATAAATGTCGGTGTGGAGTACATCTGACAAAAAAAAAGGTTGGGGCCTACTGATGTAGGCTACAGTATATCTGACATCTGAGACCATGTCAGATGTGAGACATTAATGACTCTGAGTTAAAACAAAGTCCAAACAAACATCATTGCTTATCTCATAAAAGCTCATCTACACAGTCTGGGTCTTTCTGTAGGTGTACAAGTCATCTGGCTAATATACAGACCTTGACAATGTCAGCCTTTGTTAACTTTGGAGGGCTGAGGCTGACCTCTGACAGTAAACACACCAGGGTGGAAACCATCACCATGGCGATGGTGTGGACCCCCTGCTAGTACCAGGGGCCAGTTGAGCCCTCATGTCCTGCCTTGTCAACCCCCTCTATGGTTCATGGGAGGTCCCCATAGGTCGGGGTCTTCCCTGCTGCCCCTCAGGAGCTGACCCCAGGTCTGTGACTGGCCTGAGACCAGGGGTGTCCTTGGCTCCTGGCCCTATAAAAAGACCCTTGAAAGAGGGTTTCAGGGGGAGAGGTTACGAGGTGCAACTGTCTCTCTGTTTGGGAAGATATTATTACAGAGACAGGTCAAATTCAGCCTGACTACAAAGAGCCCTATAAATAGAGACGGAAGGGCACGCATAAATCACTTGTGGGTCCAATCAATTCTTGAATCTTGACTGCTTCTTCTTTTTTTTTGCATGTGCACAAAATACACAAAACATCTTAATTGTCTATGGTATCTCAAGTCAGATTTAATGGAAAACGCTTCCTATATAACAACTTAAGAGGACTAGAGAGGTTTTTACGACTGTGTAATATGGTCTCCTGAGGAGCCTTGGCCTGTTGTAACTACTACTGGCCACCTCAGTTGCAGTCATAAACACTCACAGTGTGTGTGTGTGTGTGCGTGCGTATGTGTGTATCTACCGGTGCTGTCCTCTCTGTGCTGCAGCTCTGTGATCAGTAACTGCTCTCAATTACAGTATTGTGTGCCGTTCCATTCGGCTTGGGGTTAAACTCTTTGCAGACCCCTTTGAAGTACTCATCCCTTTATCTCAAGCCAGAGCCAAGAATTTGGGGGAGGACAATGGAAAATGAAACCAAGAGGGAAGCTTATGGCAATTATCAACCAGGGCCATGAGGAGGAAGTCAGCTCACACAGACACAGAGAGAGGGAGAGAGAGCAGATAAAGAGAGCAGGAGACAGCCAATGCAGGACAGGGGGTTACTGTTTCAAGTTTGTTTGGTGTGTACACACCCCGGGCAACAACCGACTGCCGAGAGAGGAAATGGAGGCTACCTCTTTAAAGTAGGTGACAACAGGGGGACAATGGCCTCTGAAGGGAGCAAGGAGCTGATGAGAGGAGCGGTGGTGGTGGTGGGGGTCAAAACACAACATAATCGAGGACCAAAGAGTGGCAGAAGAGGATGGAGGAGAACGGAGGGAGAAGTGCTGTTGTCAGCAGAATCAAATGGCACGCAGAGAGCTGGGGAAGATACAATTAAAGTGTGGAGTCAAGACAGGCTTTGAAGTTGGACATGGTGCATAATACCCTTAAAAGTTAAGGAAGGGCAACAATTCGCCAGCTTGTTATGGGGCTGTTTTGAAAGAGGAAGAGGAGAAAAAAAGAGTGCGGGTGGTAAGGGGGGGGGGTTGTTTTTGAAAGGGTTCAGTTTGAGGGGAATGAAGTTGGATTTCAAGCGCCAATTGGCCCCAGAAGGATTTTTTTTGTTTGTTGCAAAACAGAGAATGTAAAGTGCGAGTGGGAGTCGGCGCCTACCTGTGCATTTTGATGATTGGGATGAGTGTGTGAAGGATGGAAGAAGGGAAAGAGAGATGTGTCAGAGAGTGGAACAGGGAGCGAGACAGGTGAAAGAGAAAAGACTATGAAGAAAGAATGAGACATGAAATAGGTAGGGAACTGGTAGCGAAGGAAGGCAGAAAAGAAATAAAAGAGAGGCAAGAAGAGAGGGGGGCTGTTGAAGGTTATTTATTGGTTTTTTTCCCTCGTTTTAATCCCATTTTGCGCATGACTTTTAAGTCTACCAATGTATAGAAACAATGTCGGATGCACTGTCTAATCCCGTTTGGGCCATGAAGCTCACTCCACACTGACAGTAATGACTTTCATTTCCTCTGCTGCTCGCACTGAAGCACCATGCAGACACTTCACAGGCTGGACGCCACTGTTCTGCCATGCTTGACAGGACAGCGATCCGTCTCCGAATCAGTCTTTAACCTAACCCTGTGGGCTCCCTCACTCATCCTTAATCCATCACTTTAACCCCGTCTTCCTCTTTCCTGACTCCGGAGCGCAGAGGGTTCCCAGACTGGTAAGGTGATTAACTTGCTCGTCCATTCAACAAATGCCAGATTTTTATCTCTTTCCCCCTGCTTCCTGTTCCTCCATTACAGGGCTGTGACACATCAACAGGGTGAGCACCATGGCAACAGCTATATGCTCTGAAGAGGGCAGACAGCTCAAACACTGTCTCGCTTGACAACAAGATTTAATAGTGTTCAATATCACATTTAAACACACACTAAGTCCATACACATTCAGATCAATATGACATGTTTCTTGTCAGATGTTTGGCATTAAACACTGAATTCCCAAATCAAGAGAAGAATATGAACTTTCTTGTGTGTGCAATTTGAGCCAGCAGCTTCACACCTTTTTTTTTTTTAAAGTGTTTGTTTATGCCAGCAGGTAAAGATTCTCCAAAATGCATCATGTGACAATCAGATCCTTGAAATTACATGGCAGCCATACTGTACATCACAATTTACACCACATTTTTCAGGGCAGTAACTACCTTTGAGCACGCAGAGGTCCTCAATAATATTTCTGGGAATGTTGGGGGTTCAATAACCTCAGGAGAAATCTACATTCTGTGATCAAACAGATGAGTTTTCAACTGTTTTAAGGCAAAACATTGATTAAACAAATGGAATGTAGTATTCTCTAGCACAATTGCATATGTGTCTATGTAGAGAAGGCTTGCAAACAGTATTTAGATCATAATGTTGAGAAATTAAATGTGCAAAGAAAACACTGAAAAGTGAAATTTATGAATGAATTGTGAAATTCTGTAATTGTTTAAAAAGTTCTTTGGTGCATTTAAACTGAATGGAAAGTATGTAAAGTCAATTAAAAGACACAACTGGGCACAAATGGATGCAAATTCACTCTGGGTAGCACAAATGAAAGAAAATGATGTGCACCCATCCCAAATGACTGCACTTCATAAACATACAGAGACAAAAGGAAAAGTGAGAAAGACTGCAAAACAGTCCAGCCGTTAGGTTTGTGTCTTCATACATTATTCCCTTCCACAGTAATAGATCTTTAAATGATGCACTTTGGAAAATATGTTTTAAAAGTTAATGGAACGTTAACCCTTGTGTTGTCCTCCCATGTCAAAATTAACATAGTTTTCAGTTTTCTGCGCTTTTTTCAACTACCACCAGTATACACTTACACTAAACTCATTTTAGGATTCATAGTCAATAAACCTCATGTATCCTTTATGAAATTTTATCTAATTTCAGAGTTAAAAAAATGCAGAAAGTATACATTAAGACTGATAGTTTATGGATAATCATAGACTGTCAAAGATTAGTCAAAAATGGATTAAAACACCCAAAAGTCAGTGATAGTATTGAACTGATCCTTACTTTTACTTGTGAAGAGTGTTTTCATGGAACCTTCTGTGTTACTTTTTGGGCAATTTGGTTGAAAGAAACCCAAATTTCTGATGTAGAAACTTTGAAAATGGGTCAAATTTGAGCCGAGGACAACATGAGGGTTAAAGGAAGGTCAAAAAGAATAATAAAAACATGCATTTTCAACTTTTTCTGCATTAGTGTGGCCACAGTCTACTTAACTATTACCAGTTCAGGTGCAAGAATGTGTAAAGAATAATAAAAGAGGTTGAGAGAGATAAATGTAAAGAGCGAGACAGAGATACCAGATTTTCAGACAGAGATATAGGGCAAGCGATACAGACAAACCTCCCACACGGTCTTTAGTGCATGGTCTTCTGTCTCTTTGCTCAACCCACACTATCAGCCCAGATGGCAAATTCATGCCACAATCACACAAACACAACCTGCTGTGCCTTCTTCACTAAAGGCTTCTTCAGGCTGCATAGCCTCTAACCCACTTGTTCTCAATTCACACAGCTGCATATCTTTTTCACAGCTCTTGTTGCACTTGAGTGACAGGGCCCATGGAAAAAAGGAAAAATCACTGCCATAACTAACGTATCAACAAAGAGAGAGTGATACAAGCTACGAGAGAGACGAAGGCAGAAAACATGGTGGAAGACATCAGTGTGTGAGAAGTGTTGGCGATAAACAGGTTTATTTATGCAAGCAGCATACAGCAGCAAAACACAGGCCTCCTAGGGTCTGACTCAGAATACAGAGCTATAAAAAGCTCCAGTGACACGCACACGCAAACACACACGCACAATGACTTTGTCAATCACACGCTGATGTACAGTCAATCCCAGAGGCCTGTCATAGCGCTCAGAATAAAGCGTGCACACACAGATTGTCACGTGTAGATCTAGTAAAAGGCAGAGAAGACCGCTCAGATATATTGAAATAAAATATTTTAAAACAAAAAGTGATTTATGGTTCCTCTGTACCACATTTGCCATTGCTCTACATTTCTGATTCAGAGCCATGAGGCAGTTTTTTTATTTATTTATTTTTAATCTTGAATGCATTTTGAGAGTGTGCAATGATTTTTAAATGGGCCTTTGTGCACTCATGTCATGAAAACTATTCTTTAGACAATGCAACATTTAAACCTCCAGCTGAAGCAAACACATGAAAACCATCTAAATTACAGTACTGAAATGAGAATATGGTGGAAACCTTGGTAGCCCCCTGACCACCCTTTACTGTTGTCACACAAAAGTCCACCGTCTGATGTGGAGATAACTGAGAGGAAGCGAGGGCTTTGATCCTTAATGGGGCCATGTTGGCTGCTTGGTAATGACATTCATTGCTTGTATTTACACAAGCACAATTATGGAGGTTATTTTGGTGGTAGACAATCAATTAGAGTGAAACTATGTCACAGTAATAACACAGATTGAAGGAAAGGTTATAGCTGGAGCCTGTTTGGGTGTAAAGGGCTGAGTACACATTAGCCTTTAAATCTACAGTATCAGCAGCTCTATTTAAAGTTATTAATAAAGACTCCGTATGCTTTAAATGAAGTGTTTGTTGGATCACCTTACAGCATCTGAAACATTCTTTCCGGCAGTAGAATTGGTTGGGGAAGCGTCCGACAATATCGGTAAAGGGCGAAGTATGAGTAAAACAAACTTGTTCATATGATGTATCGTCTGAGGGCTCAAGTGTTCACATCTGTTTGAAATGGTCATACTTGAAGGTGTGGGACATAAAGCCTGGCGTCATCAAGAGAGGGGTGAGACGTGATGAATTGTACAAATGCGGATAAGAGCACACATTTCAAGCTGCCTCTCCTTGAAGGCGTTCTAGGTGTTGCACTTGTATGACATTTGATAGCAGTAGTTGTGTAAATAGAAGTCAAATCCTGCTGCGCAAGGTACGCATAATTGTTGGAGGATGTAGGTCACCCTAACTCCTGTAAGGGGACCATAGTATGCTTCAAACCTTCAAAAACATCAGGAATTTGTTTAACGAAGACCAGTGGCTCACCGTTGGCCCTACTTGGACCGATGGTCGCCTAGTGTGGCCATTCAGAAAAGGAATAAACACTTTTGCCTTCAGACACAATCAGTATTGGTCATTCTAGTTTGTCTGAAGTATACTGAGGCCATTACTGACACATGGATGTAACCACACATACAATGCATGTAAAATGTCACACATACTTCCTTACATGTACACAAATGACCATGCATTATGATGCTGTGTTGCAATAGTTCTGAATCCTCTGTGCACTTCTTCCAGAAACAACATACTGTACAAAGGCTTTGTGCTGAAAGACTAAATTCCTGTTTCTCAGATGTCGGTCTGACAGTCCTCTCTCCTTTCGTCTCTCTTTTTTTGTTTCTTCTCTCTCTTTGCCTGGGCAGCAGAATCAGCACATCAAATAAATACAGAGATGGGTATAGGGTTTCTCTTGGAGACAGCAGAACAGGTCACGGACAATGGGAACACATGGAAGTGCGCGAACTGCGGGTGTAAAAAGAAAGCATTTCCAACGGAGGCCTCTTTGAAATCAAATCTGATTTTGGAATTTAATAACGCCTCCAAATTGTTTTCCAGGGAAAAACTGGATTCTTTTGAAACGATCAGTATTCAAAGCTATGCATTCCTCACCTACCAGAGAGACAAAAAAAACAATGGATGGAGGCTCATTATGAAGCCCATCCTTGGTCCACTAAATGTTATTATCATCATAAAACCCCCACACTATTGAGACATTGGAGAAGACTTGGAAACATGGTGGCCATTTCATGGACTCCACCGTCTGAGTAATTCAGCTGGGGTTTGAGTGGAGCCGTTGGTAAAACACAAAGTGGTGGCGGAGGCAGAAACATTGGGCCCAAGGACTGTAGCGGTTGGCCTGAGTTTCAAACAATTGACTCGCAGCGCTCTTTATCTGAACCAACCACAAACCCCCAACTACTCTTTACAGTTCAAACAGGGGCTTTGAGCAGAAAGCCAATGCATAATAGTGATGGGGGAGATGGGAATTCAAGGTCTATGACTTCAGTGTTAAGTTACAGAGCTAATCTTGGTTAACATGCATGTTGTGGTCATATAAAAACAAGGGCAACAGCAGGACTTCCCCAGTTGAGGGACTAATTATGAGGTATCTGAAGAAGATTAAAAAACATGCTCAGAATAAAAAAAATATCATGACAACAGAAAATGATGCAATTTTTTTTTATTAAAAATGATGGATTTTGGTATCAAATGCCTACAATATCCATAACAATAAAAAAATATAAACGAACACCGTAATCAGAATTATATATATATATATACTCCCCAATAAGATGAAGCAAAACTTAAATCTGACAATCAATAAATAGTTCATATGTTAATAAAACCATGAGAGACAACAGCACATCAAACCAAAAGATGATTGGTCCAGTTGCATGACAGGTGTGTAAAATACTTGTAACAGTCACTAATGCTCACATCTGATTGGACGTCTTAATCCTTCATATCCCGGCATGGGGTCAGGCTGTGGTTTTCCCATAGTTACCTGTGCAGAAAGAGTTGGGTTATTCCAGCGTTAAACCAATAAACCGACATTATTACTATTAATATTATCAATATCAATATTAAAGAAGACCATCATGGAATTTAAACTACCTCTCTGACTGACTGTTTCTTTGAGACTCTCAACATCTCTGTCACTTTAATTTGTGAGGCAGAGCACAGTGAAATAACTCGTAATTTACTGTGATGTGAATGGCAGTCCTGAGAGATGTTTGCAGAGATGTGAGCGGCAGCGTCGTTTGACGAGGCCTCTTATCCCTGCATATATAAGATGCTTTTCATAAAGACATAAATGGCTCTTACAGTATGATGGATGGAAGGCAAATCAAAGCCCTCAGGACTGGTAGCTGTCATAGTCAAAGACAAGACTTCTAATGTAACTGCACCATTAATAGTGTGTTACAAAGTGTACTGCAGATGAGTGATTCTGGGTGTTCGTACTTTACTAAACTCACAACCTGAAACACTGGTATAAAAATAAAGGCACATACTATACATGCATTGTACTGTCCAAAAGTATAAACTTGAACTATGTACAGGCACGTAAGCACACACCATTCTAAACAATCATGCTAACCTCCTGCTGCGACAGGCATCCAGGTCTTCCTGTAGCAAAGAGGCTCTCTTCTGAAGGAAGTTAACCTGTAGCACAGACACACAATGCAATATTTGGCAACAGAGTTATCTTAAACAAAAATGTACTCTGATTAGTTGTTTAATCAGAATGAGGGAAGTAGGAAACCAGTGCATCAGAATACAGACACTGGAGGTGTAGAAGGTATAATGGCATTGGGTCAATTGTGCTTTTGGTTGGAGGGGGTTAGCTAAGTGGAAGAAAGGCTTGGTTGTTGAGTCCAGGGGTCAGGACAGCAGGGGTTGGGGGTCAGAAGATTAGGGCAGCGGGGTTAAGGCACATGGGGACAGAGGTAAGATTATAAGCCAGGTTAGTTGAGGTTAGGACGTTACGAGAGGAGGCCGCGCCATTCTTTTGTTTGGCTACAAACTGTGAGTATATTTATGAAGTGTCTTTGGCTGAAGTGAAAATAAACCCCATCTACATTTACATGGCATCTAGAGCCTGGCAGAATAATCATGGCTCCGAAAGAATCCGTATTGTTCTGGGACTACCGTACTGGAGCCGAGGGTACATTCCTTTCTGTGGGGGAGACCTCAGGAAAGTTCTAGCATTTCATTTGGCAGATCACAGTGGTGAAGTATATGCAAAACTCCAACAAAATGTGGTAAGATGCCTCCAGAGACTTGGAAACTCTCCCCACCTTTTTTGTACCCCCATGTAAAAATAATGCACTTTAATGTGCAAAGCCCAAGACGTTGGCAATGACAGGAGAGACCACTCTGGTCATGAATTACATCTTATAAACATATCCCATCACAGAGCTGTGGTTTGCACACTGAAACGGGATCTTGGTAGACCTTTTTAAACAAGGCAGGGGTTTATGACGAGCCACTTTTTTTTACAAAAAGATGTACTGTGTGGTTGTATCATCATTACAGAAATCCCTCTTTTGTTTACAATGTAAAAGCTGAGAAAGTGAAAGCCCTTTGATATTCAGTGTCAAAATAGGCCCAATGATATTAGTACGAGACACAGCTCCGAGACATGCAATGAAATTAAATCTAATGAGAGACAAGGAGAGATTAAGGGTTATAAAGAGGATTGGTACTCCAACATGCATATTCATACAGGATGTGTGGGTTATGTTTCTGACAGTTTCAATTGATTAATAGTAAGGGAAAGTGAAAGACAAAAGGATAGAAATCAACTTTAAAAAATAATGAAGATACAGAACCTTACTTTGACAATCTGTCCAATATACAGTATGTTGTGTTTAAAAGGGTATGGATTAATAAAACAGAAAAAAAAACATTCTTGAAACTAAAGCCAACAGATTATATATATATATATATGTCAGCATAGTTGTTCCGGGCCCTGCCTGTCTCTAATCTGTATCTGGCAAACAGTCAGTTCTCACCTGAGCTTTCAGAGAGGTGATGGTGTCCTCCAGTTCCTGTCTGAGCTCTGCTGGCATCAAACCTTTGATCTTCTCCTCGTACTCCTGACGCACCACAGTCACCTGAGAGGACAGAGGCAGGGCAGTCAAACAGTGTCGGTTAACTTAGAAGGAACACCCGAAAAAATAAATCCATATTATACATTCGTTATTCAATCATCAAATACAAAATACAAATGCATTGTCCATGCACATACACACTGTATTTATTTCATTTGTTGGTATATTTGGATTAAAAAAGCATTGACACAATCAAAAAGACAAAATCAAGTAAATCTTTTTTTTTTTCTTTTTTTAAATTTATACTAGGGCTGCAACAACGAATCGATAAAATTCAATTATTAAAAAAGTTGGCAACGAATTTCATTATCGATTCGTTGTCAATATGCCACTCAGTCGCGGAGATAAAAAATATAAATTGAGTTGAGCGCAGAGCGGAGCAGCGCAGAGCGGAGCAGTGCAGAGCGGAGCAGCGCAGAGCGAAAGAAAAGAAAAAAGAGCAGAGCAGGGGGAGAGGAAATACAGAGAGAGACCAGAGAGACCCGTAACGTTGTTCTGAAACACATGGCGGAGGCAGAGAAATCAGTACGACCTAAGTCATCCAAGGTGTGGGAGCATTTCACACTAAATAAATCGAAAACGTGTTAATTGCAAGATAAGCAAAAGCGACACGGCATGGCACAGGCGCACCACGGTGATGATTCAGCACCTAAAACGTAAACATGTTGGAGTCCTTGATGAGGAGGAAGGGAGTTCAACAGCAGGGTAAAGTCACTACAGAATCCTACTTTTGTTCAGTTTTGAAGTGAGGAACATAACGTCCCTCCAGTAGCTCTTCTGGTGCTGGTGTGGTATTTACTCGTTATCCAGCTTGACAAGCATGACAAGCTAGCGTTAACTCGTTAATAACAGTAGTAAAGCAGGGGTGGTATAGTATAATTTGCAAGACTAAAGACACGTTTTTATTCACTCGCCTTTTTTGGCCCATTAATTTTTCAATGTATTGTCATGTATATATTATGTGCTTTGTCCCATATCAGTTATTGTTGACAAATATGTTTGTGTGTGTTGTACTTTTTAATTTCATTTTAAAGTTCTTTTATAGCACTTGGTCATCTTAAGCTGTGTTTAAATGTGGTGTACAAATGAACTTAACTTGCACTTACTACAATGATGTATGATTTAATGAATAAGCTTCAAGTGAACGTGTGTGTGTGTGTGTGTGTGTGTGTGTGTGTGTGTGTATGTGTTGTCTGTATCTGCTCTTTGGGTTATTTACCTTTACACAACTATTAACTAAAACAACAAGTATGTATGTAAGTATGTATTGAGTTGATGTAAATTAATGCTTTTTTGTTTTTTGTTTTTTTATCCGATTCATCGATTAATCGAAAAAATAATCAACAGATTAATTGATTATTAAAATAATCGTTAGTTGCAGCCCTAATTTATACTCATTTATATAGACACTTTCGGACACAACGCCCAAGTGAACAGCTCCCTTGGAGGATGCGCGCACACACACACACACACACACACACACACACACACACAGTGGGTATCCCCTCTTTATTCATGGCTCAGAGTATTCCCTCGCTCTTCACAGCTCCTTCACATCTCCACAGGGGGTCCGCCGACTGGCATGACTCGCTCTGCACAACACCCCCTACTGGCTGCTGATGACTACAGCCAGAGCTGACACAATGCATTTATGAGCCTTGCACAGCTGGGTTTGGAAGAGGACACGGCAGCGGTGGAGGGCAGAACACATCAAACGGAGCAGCAGCTCAACAGCTAGCTTGCTAGCTCCACTGGGGAGGACTGGAGGAAGTCTGTCTGGGGCTAAATTACACTCCACTAAACCAGAGTCTGATTATAGAAGTTGAAAAGGGTTTGGTTAGTTCAACCCCCCCCTTTACACACACACACACACACACACACACACACACACACACACACACACCGCTTTTACAGTACTATAAAAGCATTTACAGCATTTTGAAAAGAGTTGCAGAATGAATTAATCCAGAGCTTGATAATAAGTTTAGCAGAGCTGGAGGAATCAACGGGGGCTGTGAAAAGCAAAATTTTTCACCCCCATATTTCAAGGTGTAACCAGGGGAGTCTGAGCATTTCAACTGTCCATAATGTCTTCGACAGAGCCAAAGTCCAGCTAACATTAAGAATATCCCCACGCTCCCTACCTCTCTGCTCATCAGTCCAGTCTTTCATGTGAAGAGAGCGTGAATGAGGTGAGGGGGAGGGGGAAAAGATTGGCTTTCTTAAAATAATTTTCCTGTTGTGGATTTAACTGATTGTTCTGGCTTTGGCTAATTAATCTTCCTGGGCACAATGAAAGGGATTGGGAAGCACTTCAAAGCAACCCCTAGTATAAATGATCCCAACATGAAGCAGCTCACTTTGTCTCGGCACAGTGTGCAATAGATTAGACTGCCACAACTTTGCCAATTTTTTCAAGCTCCTTCTGCCCTATTCATTTTGAAGTTTACAAAAATATGTCTTTTTCTCTGTGTGTATGAGAATGAAGTCAAGAATAATTTGAGAGTGACCTTTTTAAACAAGTGGCAAAAAGAAAACAGGTTTTCAGAAGCTTTCATTTGGATGTCCGGGAGTTTAAAAAAAAATGCAAATTTTTCATCTATCTATAGCAGCTTCTGTAGTCATAACAAAATGGCAAGCCAAGACAAAACACACTCAACTACCTCAGACCAAAGCAATAAACAATGGTTGAATAAACACATCCCTTACCAACCACTCTGAATATAAGTCTAAATTCTTCAAAAGCCACGCTCCTTAGTTTTGCATTCTTGGTTCATGTATGGTGCTGTCACCACAGCAATGAGAGATCCCAGCAATGAGAGATCCGCTCTGCCTAAATTACAAGCTCCTTTGTGGCAATGCTGTCTCCATTTTCCTTCCCATACATTAGAATGGACACGGCAGCAACAGCGTATTCACCGGGACTCACAGGGAGCAGCGGGGCTGACTCTATGTTGTATGTACAGTCGCAAGGGTGATCAAACCAGCCATGAATGTTTGCTTTTGTAACAACGACAGCGAGAAGTCCAAACTAACTAATGTATTATGTGATAGATTAAGGTTGTGTATCTGGCATCTGTCCTATGACTTCGTGGTCAACTGCACCTAACGGCTGCTGTGAGAGACAGAAAAGCATTATAAAATATCCCTTAACATTATTTAAAGTTGTATTGTTCTTATCATAAAACAAGCATTGCTTAATCTGAAAGCGTATGATACAGAGTTCTGCTCTTGCTGCACAGTAGCAGACCAAAGCATTTGTAATCACATTTTATTTCACACTTTCCACAGCACATCTAACTAAAGCTTAGCCAAAGTTTACTATGCAATGTGTGTGGGTGGAGGCAGCAGTCTTTTTATAACGGCATCTCTGTTGTGGAAACATGTGCTTGGCTAACAGATACAGAAAAAGCCGACAAGGATAAGGTAAAGAACCGATTCAAATTTGTGACTTCACTGTCTCTTAAAATTCAAAACAGGAGCATCTCTCAAACTCCCCAAAGATGCCTGACTGGCTCCTTCAGCTTTGCATCCTCTCGCCTCTTCCAAGGTCCCTCCGCTCACTTTTTCTTAATGCAAACACACGTTTTTCTCTTCTTTCAACATCTTTTTACAGCAAAGGCATGTTTGTTTTTCTGACAGGTGGCAGGAGGCATGTGACGGAAAAGAAAAGCCTCCTCACCATTAGGACAGATGTCGGGTGCCTTTGAACAATACTGTTGATCAAACCCTTCCATGAGGTTTTGGTCATTGACGGACTCCAGATGAGAGTGAGCGGGAAAGGAAAGAGAGGAAGGGAAACACGGGGAAAAAAAGTGTGCCACAGTTTCCCAAAGCAATGAAAAAGGACTGACTTTCAGGAGAAAAATCAGGTTTCATCTCCACAGCTCTTTTAAAAATCTGATTTTGTTTGTTCCTGATGAAGCGTGATTCTCTAGTTTTGAAGACTGCGAGGAGCGGCAGTCGTTTTCCCCTCCCAGTCATCTTAAAATGACAACATTTCATCTATATATAGTCTTTAGATTGCGGTTTTGACTTTCTCTTGCGTTTGGTACTGTCACATGGCGTGGTTTTTGACAGCTGCCAGCAGAAAGAAACAAGCCCTCAACACTTTCAACGTTCAAATAAAGTTTGTCACATCATTGGGAAGCTTGATGTATGCTAATGACGTTGGGGTGTGTGTGTGTGTGTGTGTGTGTGTGTGTGTGCAGGCTTGCGTGGGACAGGTTGAGAGGGTGAGTAGCTGCTGGAAAGACATTTTTGATATACCCTCTTGTTCCAAAGTGACAAAAACCTTGTCAGGAACAAGGGGGTACATCAAAAATGATGCCACTCACAAAGTTTGCACCTCGACATCCACTGAGTTGGCACTCAGAGAGTTCACCATTTGAATTTAAAAATGCTTTGCTGCAAGAGGGAAAAAAGAAACAGCTTCACAAAAGTAAAAAAAAAAAAAAAAAAAAGAAGGCAGGAGGAGATTAGAAGTGGCTACAGATCTTATTGAAGTTGTTAGAATTATGGGATGGATTGGTAGCTGGCTGCTAATGTAATGTGCTTCAACAAAAACAGCACACAGGAAAACGAACAGAACTTAAGTTCAACTCCTCTGCATTTTTATGTCTGCATCAATACTGAACACTGAACTACAGAAATTATTTTACCAAGCTTCCATGTTGCAGGAGAACACATCTCTGAAACTTGTACAATTCACCGTGCACATTGCTACAGTCTCATTATGTATTTATACAAAGAGCTGTAGTCTTCAACATTCTGCTTCTCTCTTCAAGGAGAATTGAACCACATAGTGAGCTGCTGATCCACCATTTTAGAGTGGGGGAGCCTGCGAGGGCCCTGCGAGTGTGAGGCAAGTAACATCTGTGTGAAGTCTGGGCAGAAAGGCTGTTTTTGCATGTGAGGGAATCGGATTACAAAGACAAGTCTTGGCAGATAAACTAGGGCAATATCAGCGTGAGGAGAGCAAGAGTGGAGGTTTATTATCATACACAAAGAAACAATGAACCGGTGTGCACACAACAATGCAGATGCACATATGATGTAAACTAATGCAAACAGTCACACACAATCCAAATGAAAAACATACGGTTGAAAAGCTGTTTACCTACTGACATGCAACATGCTCGCTCCAACGCACATACACTTGACCTGAGGTGAGAGCAGGGTAGGAGGCACGCACGCACAGACAGACACGCACGCACGCACAGACAGATGCACGCACACACACACACGTTTAGCTCTGTGCAAAGACACTATAAACCTACTAGTCTCAGCCAAGGAACGGTGACAATGGGAGAAAATAAGGGTGCAGTGACAGGAGAGGGACAATGTTGGGGACTCAGAAACAACTGAAAAGGTACAACATCGACAGATTAGAGGTAGTACTGAAACAACACTCATCTATTACAGCAAACAGCAAATTCCTTTGACCAAGAAAAAGAGCACAAATTGGAGTTAATTGTACATATTTACAGAGGACTGATCATTGAAGGCTAAAAAACATTGGGTAGATAATGGCTCACTTCCTGGGACAAACTGTGACTTCCTGTGACCAAACTGATGTGCGGGGAAAGCTACTGGATCTATTAATTGATCACAAATAAATAATGTGGACTAAATAAATAAATAAATGAATCTATCACGTTTTCTGTGATTTTTCTATAATGTTTGAAGAGATTAATCTGTTTTCTAGGAAATTTGATGAGTAGAAATATTAAGAACCTGTCCATCCTATGAGACAGCAGGCATTTCAAATGTCAAGGCTGCCTTTTCTTACTATGATGAAGACATGTTTTACGTGTAAACATTAGTTGCAGCATCTTATTAAAAACCTCTTACTATAACCATCCTTCCAGATCCTGCCTCAACTGTTGTATCTGTTGAGGGATCGCTTTTAGCTCCGAGTTGGTTGATACACGGAGATTCCTTTATTGTTATCCGACTATGGCACACTTCCTGTTTGTGTTTTTGCTGCCACCTTTGTCACAGCTAAACAATCTGCGACGAACAAGTGACATGTGTTTGTGGCATTGTGCTATTAGGAACCGCCATAGTAGTACGTAAGTATGTAAGATTGGTACCAAATGTTTAATCAAATTCTTAGTCTTGTTTACCAGTTCTTTAACTGGTGTCAGTATCAAAACATTTCAGACATACAAGACTAAGCTCTATAGCCCACAAGCAATAAGTGGGTTTTGAGTGATTTCATGTGCTAAAAAAACATAAATAATAAAATGAAATTACATTAATAAAATGACATCCACAATATTCTTGTTTTTAAACAAAACATCATGACACTTTGCACAGTTGAATAGTGTGAAAATCTGAATATGTGTTACTCTTCAAAGCAGTGGGCCAACATTTGATTGAACCAACATCATCTACTGGAAGTATACTTTGCCCTTTGCCTCAATGCCCTGGAGTGTTAAACACCTTTCTACTAACACAGACAGACACTGAGTATCCTGAAAAATACTGACTTCTCTCTTGCTTATTGTCACTTGCTTAATAACTATAAGCGGTTATAATATGTAAACAATATGCCATAGTGGCTGCTAGGGAACTTGACCATGTGTTTGCGCACACACACACGCACACACACACGCACGCACACACACACACACACACGCACACACACACACACACACACACACACACACACACACACACACACACACACAGAAAGAAAGAAAGAAAGAAAGAAAGAAATACCAGAGAACAGGTTCATTTCTTTAAACACTCTTTGCATTTGCAGCACACCTAAGCTCTGCTGTGAATTTTTTTATCTGTGGTAAAACTTTTCACCAATACAACAATTGATTGTGTCTTCAGTGATGGATCACACAGTAAATAACACTAACCAAACACATAAATGCAAAGCTGAAGAAGAGTAACCCAAACCCTTGTCCAGACGAAATGATCTGACAATACAGCAGGCAGGTTCAGGGGTCAGCTCCTCCAAGTTATAGAAAAAACAATGTGCAGCGCGCCTCTGGGACTGGCTCAGTGACCAACAGCTCTTAAAAACCACTGACCCCTTCCTTCAGATTTATGACGGCCAGACACTGAGGTGTGTGACGAGTGTGTGAAGTGTGTACAAGGGTCAGTGGGTGGATCAGAGGGGACACAAGAGGATGAATGCCTTTGGTGTACATACCAGGGTACAAAGAAGAGCCTCCTGTGTGAGTGTAGTCATTAGGGCTTTCTTCTCTGTGTGTGTCAAGGTCAAAACAGAGCCTTGATTACAGAGCATTCTGGAGAGCAATGGGGAGTGTGTGTGTGCACACAGAGGCTTCCCTCTGAACACAGGCGGTGGTGGCATTCCTGGCCCTAGGCGCTGGCTCTTGAAGCCAAATCTCAAGGAATTTGGGAAATGTGTGAGGGGGCATATCTGTCGCTCTGAAAAGGAGAATGAGAGGGAATCCATTTGTCTGTCTTTTGTGGCCCCCTGGAGGGTCTAGTAAGGATGGCAACTAAGGGGTGAGGGGCTAGGGACAGCAGGTGATGGGGGGACCAGAGATGGGTGTTGAAGGGCTCAATAAAGGGATTCAATTCCAAAGAAGGATCTCATGATTATTAAGAAGAAGTCAAATAGAGGTTTTGCGCTGGCAGGAGGCAAAGAGAAGTGTGACTAAAAGGCCGAGGGCAGCGAGAGTGATGCAACAGTAATGGTGAGGAGCAAATGAGTTTGAGTAAGAGAGACGGCCTGCCGCTCTTGTGAATGCCTGACAAGCATGAAAAACAGATAGTGAGAGATTGAGGACTTTGTTACCTTCTCTTCAGTCTCGAGCTCTTTGCTAAGCAGCTTCTTCTCTGAGCAATGCAGCTGCCTCTGTAGACTTTCCACCTTTTCCTGCAGAGCCTGGGGGAAGGGAGAGACAGTCAGTGTTGTCGGCTCCCGATCTGTGTGATGTAATGTGTAACTGACGCAAAGTGATATACACTAATTTACAGATACATTTTGAGCTGGAAAGAGACACCTGAATGAGAGGCTGCGACTGAGAAAACAAGACCGATCCAGACCGAGAGAGAGGGACAGTGAGGAAAGATACAGCCTGTGATTAGTCTTTGCATGTTAAAAGGCTAATAATGAAGTCATGACAGTAATTACTGGCAAGCTGGCCTCATTAAGCCCATACTCATTTCTAGACAAGGGCATGCAGAAAGAGAGACTTGCTCACTCAGGGAATTAGCAAACTTCCAAGGCTTTTGTAAAGTTACATTCCTTTAGGGATCATTATTTCTTTGGCAGTAATAAGAGATATACTGTATCATTTAGTGGATAAGAACCTCTCTCACATGTAATCCAAATACCTGAGTTGATCAAATTTCCCCATAGGGCGCCAATAAAGAATTTAATCTATTTTGTTTTCTAAGATTCAGGCATGAAAGAAAGAAAGAAAATGCACTGTATGTGTGTGTATGACATTTTTCCCCTTTCTGCCTGTAAGTGATAGCAGTGGAAAGAAAGGCGCAGTTCCTGCATCCAACGCAGAACCAGATGTTTTTAGCGCACATGTGGTCACTTCGTCTTTGATTAGTCTGCATGAAAAGCAGAGAGAGTGACATGTGCACAAAAGCATGCACACACACACACACACACACACACCTGAACATAAAAGCACAGACACGCATTTGCGCGCACACACACACACCAACAAGTGCATGGGGCACTGGCTAGCATCAATATCCTCAGTGTTTCTCCCCAGTGGAGTTGAGTGAGCGAGCCAGGTGTTGCCTTGTCGATTCTCAGAGCTGATGGAAACACAGTCCAGGTGATAGGCATGACCAGCCTGATCTACAACCCACTACACTGACATAAATCACACACAGACTGTTAGGCTTCAGGGCCTGGTTGAACTTCTGGGTAACTCTCTGAGAACTACTGACTGAAAAGGAAGTTGAAACCTTTTTTGTCAGATTGTTAGATACAGTAGATATCACAGTGGCTGGATTAATGGAAAATTCACCTTATATTTTCATTTATTGACATTTAAAAATTTTCTTTTAATAAGATTGTGCTACAGTGTGAACCCGCACCTGAACTGCACTGATGCAGTCAAATCAGCTTTATAATGTACCTCCTTATTTTGCAGTGGCTACTTGGACGGATAGATTCCTAGATCAACACACTTTACTAGATTATTATGATTCAGGAGCATGTTCAGGTCAGTATTAGCACTACAGCATGAAAGGCAACTGGTTTTACAGCGCCTTGATCCTATTAATCAGGGTATTTCTTAGCCACTCACTATTCCATCACAGCCCACATCTCAATCCATTGCAACGCCTTGCCTTCGATTTCATCATTTAATTTTGTTTATTGGTGAATCAAAAGGTTTGACGACACTAGAAAAGCCTTTTTTAGTGGAGTTGACACAATTCATACAAGTTTTCTGATAGGGACCAAGGCATGGGAGTGTGAGGTTTCTTCATTTTTCTTTTTCCTCATCTGAATTGAAATTTTAAGGATATAGAGTGTCAGAATGTGTTGTACAGATTGTTCATTTCTGATTTTGGGCAATGTAAATACAATTGATTGAGAATTGTATGTCTTACCTAGTAAGTATTTGCATGCACATACAGAGTTTCAATTCCTACCATCCTTCCTCCAACACTTCCCCACTGTGACCCAAACCTCAACCACATCAATCTTTTAAAGACAGCAGTACGGCTGACAAAGAAGACCCTGACAAACCAACCCCAGCCCTCCCCTTTCAGATTCTGTGCACTGTGACACAGCATTTCTGGACCAGGTCTTCTGGGAAGTTAGGCTGACTTTGTGGGCCTCACTGGTGACGTGTTTGTCTATTTCATGTGGGTTCTGTATCTGATGACTCTGAGGGCAGAGGTTCAACACTTGTCACTTCATTAATAGAATCATATGGGATGATTCTGCTGATGAATAAAAGCGTTGTGAGTCAGAAAGAGCCTTCGGAAATATTTAGTCTTCATCGTCAGACATAATGGTCTTATTATACTGTATTAAGGATTGTGTTTAGGCATAGAGCAAAACTAACTCTTGTAGCCACAAATAATTAAAAATAAACTACTACTGAAAAGAGAATAACAAAGCAATGAAGTGGACACTGTAGACACCTGTGAACATATGCACAGCCCACATGATGCAGTTTGAATACCATTGTCTGACTTAGACTTTAATCCAGTGCAAGCTCTATAGTATTTAGTGTGTGCAAGTGCGTGAATGAGTGTCTCCAGATGCTCAGGGCGATATGGTTTTTATCAGCCATGCAGACTGGGATCATTGTGAACAGGCCAGGAAGAAGGGGAAATCAGATTTCCTTAGGGAGAGATGGAGGGGGTAAGGAGGTGGGGAGAAGATGCATGGAAGAGAATAAAAGTAAACAAAATGCAAAGCAAAAAGCCTAGGAAGATAAGACAGGAGGAGAAATCTCAGAAAGGTGAAAATGAGAGACAGCAAGATACTGAGGAAGAGGGGAGCAGCATGAAGTAGAAAAACACGTGGCCAGAGTGAGGAGATGGGGCAGCGGTGTACCTCTGCTGCACAGTCCCACAGTTGGGAGCTTGAAGGCCTCTCTCACCTCTCCATCAGCAATGTGCCTCTGCCTTTCATTCCAAACTTTGGCTCAAAGGAGTAGCGAGGCACACGCGCACGCAGCACCAACAAACACACCGCTCACAGCGATCCATGCAGGTACAGGCATGCATTAATATTAACAGGAAAAGTTCTAAAAATGTGGGTGCTACACTCAGTCAAATGAGTGTGCAATTCCAGTGTGGTACGCACACAAACATACACACACAGGCGCACAGATACACCAATGCCTGAGTCATCTTTCCTGGGTGGTCCTCCTGCGCAGATAAGGCAAGCATGTTTCCCTAGGGTGAAGTAAAAGCAACAGAGGGCAGGAAAAAAAAGCAAAGAAGAAAGAAGGGAGGTATTAGTGGGAGGAGGAAAAAAGGCCAGGGGCCTCTTTAAACTTGGTGTTTTGTTAGGAGTAGAGCTGCTCTTCATGTGCGGCGGGGCCGTCTATTTGCAGCGTGCTGTCAGAAGTTTCTCCCAAAGTCTGGATTAAAGAGATCCTCTAATGACACTGAGGCTGGAGGACTTCAGACAGCAGCGAAAACCTCACACTGAACCGCCTCCAGCCAAGGACACACACACACACACACACACACACACACACACACACACACACACACACACACACAACACACACAGACAAGCAAAAGGGTAAGAACAAATACATACACAAGGGGCACGAAGCACACAGACATAAGCAAAGACACAGTATGTGGACTGCGCCCACACACGCAAACCAGCTTTAGGAGAACAAGGCACGTAGGTATGTATGTCTACTGATCTAATAGTAAATAATAAAGGAGGCGCTAACCTCAAGGAGAGGTGGATGGCCAGAGAGATAAGCACAGACTCTCTTTTATCTGCACTTTTATCAAAGGATTGTGGGAAAGGTAAAGCAGTGAGTGTAAGAGAGAAGCTGTAGGAGGAGAGAGGTCTCCCTCCTGAGGTGTTAGAGAAGTGAAACTTTTGCTTAGTCTGTCTGTGTGTGTGTAGGAATATAAAGATGTGGTTTAGCAAGTGGACCAGGAAAGCCCCTCTAAAAACATATCACTGGTATTGGTATAAATTGACTTGCTTTCAGTGCTTTGATGCTTTTCAGCACTTTTCCCAGAGCTGATTTTGAACTGAAGTGGGAAGATACTGTGACGACGGCAGCAGCAAACTCTCCTGAACAGCAAATAGAACAGTTATCTCGTCTATTGCAATTTGTCGGCACAGTTATGGAGGCGCCTTTCCTGGTACTGATGAAAATAGTAAGACAATTGCCGTGGTAATGAAGACATGTTGCAACTGAGCTATGCCCACAGGGGAAACACAATGTTCTCCATCTTTCCGTCTTGGTCTCTTTCAGCTGCTGTGAGCTACAGTAGAAAGAGAATAGGAAACAACCCTGAAATATGCACCATATGCCCTTTGTGTGTATTTGTGTGTGTGTTTGTGTGGGCTCACATACATATATTCTGTTAATCAAATAGTATATAATTTAATGGATGTAAAGTTAAGCAAAAGTTTTTACAATTGCAGACTGAAAACTAAAAAATAAAACACAGATTCTGGTTGTCAGTGATGTCACACAAGTTGCTACAAATATTAGCAGGCAACTATATATCTCTATATATATCGAGCTGAGAGTATTTTACTAAATTAGCTGAAGACCCATTGCCTGCTGTCTGCATTATAGTGTAATTTACACCCCAAAAATCAAAAATGATATTAAAATATTTAAACATGTGAATGTGAAAGAGTCACTTGGAGGGCTGAAGCCAACTCTGCAGCTCTATGCAGTTTCTAGCCGCCCTTACATAAACTACTGAGTCTCACTGCTCTCATTAAGTCCTAATATTAAACTGTTGGGTGAGTGGGTGACAAATACCGTAAGCCATAGCAACTTGATAAGACAACAGTTTGCCAGGCTTGTGTTTCTTTGAAATTGTGTTCGAGTATTTCTGCCCCCTGGTGATCACACAGCTTTAACTACGAATCCGGTGGCTGATGTTTGGGTTAATCACGGTCGGCAGTCGCCTTAACTGGCCGACCCGATGAAGGTATAATGTGCGGGTTATTCAGTCTTAAACAACTAGTCTGATACTGGTTATGACACAGGCTTTTGTAAAAAACTAAAAATAATGTACGTCATCTGTCGGAACTCCACAGTCTGGATGTGAGACTGTTGTGTGGAGTTTGCACACTACATTTTTAACATATAAACGGTTCTACATGATTTGCTAGACAGATTTCTTGACATAATAGCTTAAATAGTGAAATCCCTTGCATACATTAGAGTGTTATACACAAGTTTATAAGTGAGGTGCCACCGCAGTAATGGCAGCTTGTCTACTTCCGTTTACATCCCAGATTTGTCAGCACGTGGGATTCTTCAAACGGGGAAGCACAAGACATTAGGCCGTCATGGTTTCTTTGTACTTAGCATTAGGCCTGTGGTTTAATGAGTAATTTCCGTTTGTTGTCTGAGAATGGAGTATGGTCTCTATGAGCTGTTCCATTTCCCACGTTCCCTAGTTGCATCCTGGAATGTTATCTCTCTCCTACTTCCACCTCCTCTGATATGTGGATCAAACACTGCCGGGAATCTGCCCACAGCCGGAAAAGTCATCAATCAGCCAACACCAGGCACACATGTAGAGTTATACACACACACACACACACACACACACACACACACACACACACACACACACACACACACACACACACACACGGACATGAAGGCAGATGGGTGCTTACACAGATACATAAAACGAGTCACAGAGTGAGTGAGAGAGAGAGAGCCTTCACATAATAGATTTACAGATCCAAGATGAGACATTTCTAGTGCCAATATAAAAGGACAAAGCAGGGCTGAACTGGAAGTTGGAGTGCAGCCTTACTGACAGCACTAGTCTATTCACTACGATTTAAGAGCACAATGGCCACATAAGCCCCTTACGGACTATACCCAGGATTCTACAAAAGTAGTTATCATAGCTATATCAAGCTATAACTGAGCAACACATTGGCTTTGTGAATTATAGTACACTAGGCTAAAAACAATATGAAATCATCAACTTCTTAAGGCTAATATGTTGGTAAATAATTGTCTACTTACAAAATTCGACAAAAACGGAGTAACATGGACATGCCACTGGAAACCTTTTTCTCATCACGTCATCACCTTTTCACCTAAGTTTAGTCAGCTAACGGCTGAGTTAAATACTGTATGTAAATCTCCTTGCCTTGCTAATGTTTGATGTTTTCACCAGTTACTATTTTTGCTTTGTCTCTCTGCCATTTCATACACTGGATAGTTAGTGTGCAGTAACTGGGAGCAGTCGCCTCTAACTTTATACGCAGAGGTGCCGTTTGGTTTATTGGACAAGGATAAGGTTAAAACAGTCTGTACAGACTGAGGTGTTGATTCTCAGTGACACTGGTTGTACTACCCGTCCATATTAATGGGAGTCATTAGATTTAATGTTAGTATTGGAAACATTTCTTAACACTTTTAAGTAAAAATGAACTGTGAAAGTAGTATTCATGCCCACACACGGAAAAAGAAAGCGGCAGAAACACAGATGGCTCAAACCTCAGTAAACAAATGTTCAAGTTCAAGGTTGACACGAAGAACATGGAGATGCGTTGAAGGACGTGGACAGACACACGAAAAGAGACACACACACACACACACACACACACACACACACACACACGAAGCAGCTCTTTGCCTCAGAGGGTATCCAGCACACCTGTTCTTGATCCACTGCTGCCATTCCTTCCCACAGGCAAAGTCATCCTTTCAACCCCCTCAAAAGCTAATGCATATATAACTACAGACAAACTGCAGCTGCTACAACTAGCCCCATTGAATGTGTGCATGTTTGTGAGGGCATGTGCACACACACACACACACACACACACACACACACACACACACACACACACACACACACACACACACACACACACACACACAGGAGCCTTGCCACTCGATACTGGCATGCATGCATAAAAACAAAAGCACCTGGATCACATGGATTCCATCTAAATTTGACAATGAAATGTAAACCCCACACTGTCAAATGTACAAAGAACAGTGCACCTCATATATTCACTCTCATCCTCAAACAGAGTGAGACAATGGTCACTGTTGCATTATGTAATGTGTCTGCTGTCACTTCACCCAGAGGACACTACAACAGGACCTTCCCTTTGACTTGCACTTGAAGTTACTGCTGGATGGGCCTGGATTAAAAGTGTGTATTCCTGTGTGTGTGAAAACACTGGGAATATGTGGGTGTACGTTAGAAAATGCAACACTATTGAAAGATGTAGAGACAGGGGCACTAATTCAAAGATATGTTTGTGTGCGAGTTTGAGGGACAGAAATATACAGATAAAGACTTAGTGAGGAGACAATGGGAGAGAGATGGTATATGTAGGCCCATGTATAAGACTGAGACATGAACACTAAGTTATGTGTGTGTGTGTGTGTGTGTGTGTGTGTGTGTGTGTGTGTGCACGTGTGCGAATGCATGGTAGCATTCGGCAGGCAGAAAGACAGGAAGCACTGCTGTGGGGAGCAGGAACAGCGGTGCTGATCAAAGCCCATGCGGGTGACACTATGGGCGGAGTGCCATTGTTTATTCACCAGCCACCTCTTCCTTTTGGCAGGGTGAGGTGAGCATGTGTGCTTGTGTATGTGTGTGTGGAGACAGAGAGTTTGAGACAGAAAGAGTTCGCAGATACAGAGTTGGAAATATAGGGTGTGCGAGAGAGAGAAGAGACAAGGCCTGTGTGTGTGTGTGTGTGTGTGTGTGTGTGTCTTTGTACCTTTCTCTTGGCAGGCTAATGTGGGCTTGAGTTCTGTCAGATTTGGCAGCTGCACATTTCAGGCACACACTCATACATACACTCTCACACACAGGCAGTGCACATGGCCACACAAGCACACATCATGTATTCAAGTAATCCCAATAACCTTACTATTAAACTTCACATTCACCTCAACCCCCTGCGTCTCAAAGAAAAAAAAAACATCCACAATATGAGACACTTTATACCACACGTAGGGAAACAGATGACATTAGGAAGTGAATAATCCTCTCACCCAAACGCTGGCTATGTACCAATGCGCTACACTAGCTTCCTCTATATTGGTTCCCATTCCCCTTAACTGATATGAATAGACTGGACAGATGAAAGCAAATACAACACTTTCATCTTGTTTTCACCTTCCAGAGTCCTTTGACACTGGCCTGGTTCCGGTGCATTAAAACTGCCCACTCCTGCCTTGCCCACTGTTATGAGATAATTGGTAACCTAAATACAACTAATACAACTCCATATGAGAGATCACTCATAGGAAACCAAGGCAGGAAGTAAGGTGAAACATTGGAAGGGCAATCTACACAACATCAGCTTCTCTTTATTTATTGTCCACTGTGTGACACAGCAACTTCCTTTTCCAAATGGATGGTTGAATGGATGTGTTTGTTTAATCCACACAAGCATTTTTTTGAATCTCACAACCATTCAATGTATGTATGAACCAGAAAACCAAAACAATGAGCTAAACAGTACAGTTTACAGTACAAAAAGCCCATTCACATAGAAAAAAGTAATTTCTTTCAATGTTAATATAAGAAAATCTCTAATTGAGCTGCAAGTTCACATCAGAGGGCCAAAACAGCAAAGCTACTTGGTGCCCAACAGTGTGTCTGCTCATTAATCTGGACAGGGGCATCGCACTAACCAGCCTGCGTACTTCACATCTGCAACAGTTTGCGACACACACTTTGATATTTAGTCTATTTCCTATTCAAACTGAGGGCCAGCAATGCAAGACACACACACGTGCGCTCATGCCTATATGTGCACACACACCACACACAAATACTATCTAAACGTCACTTATACAAAAAAAAACAGATAATAAGCATACTCAACTGTACTACCGTTGTTCTAAAAAATGGGGTTTACGAGATACAAAGGTCTCTGCAGTTAACACCCACATTTAAGAAGTCACAAGTGCAGTATAGCCACAGATGGTGCTAGAAACAGCAGAACGGGGCTGGCGAGGGAAAAAAAGGGACATCTGATCTGGTGCAGCATGCATTCAGAACAAATGTTTTGGGATTATCCCAATTCAAATGCGCGGCTAACTTTGATGTTATTTTCTTCCCCTCCCATTGTCTGAAGCCCCTCGCTCTCTTCATAATCCGAGCCCTTTGAAGTGAGCAGCATGGAAACAATGTCAGCAGGCGACACACTCCCTCAATGGCCCACTGACAGCTCTCCACCATTTCTTTGTTTTCTCTCTCTCCCCTTTTCTTCTCTTGTCCTTCTGTTTGCTGTCTCAATCCTCAAACTTCCTCCATCCTTTTGTTGGTTCTCCCTCGCTCTCTTTCCCTACATTGTGTACCATCTCATCCATCTCCTCTCCCTCTTCTTTCAAGTTTTCACCAACTATTTATTTTATTTATTAATTTTCTGTCTTTTTATTTCCTGTTTGACCAATCTTACCTTCCTCTCCCTCATTGATTCTCTTCTTCCCTTAATGTCTGGCCTTTAATAAGCAATTCAACTATTAATTGGAGTCCCATTAGCGGGTGGTTAATACGGGGGGGGGGATCATAATAATGAGGACACAGATAATGGAAACAGAAAGCCTTTGTCTGCTCTCAACACAGATGCCATGGCCTGTGTCTTGTAACACAGCCTACAACAGAGGAGATGGTGTGTGTGTGTTTGTTGTGTCACGGTAGTTAGATTAAAAGCAACAGAGACACAATGTGAGCAGGTGTGGTCAGAGTCATCCACCATAACATAAAGACAAACATTTCATGGAAATGATGGTAAATGATGATTAATTATTGTGTATGTAACTTCATCATAGAATGTGTATGTAGTTGTTGCCCTCCATTTAGACAGCAAGCAAAGATTGTGAATAGGTAACAACTCCCTTCAGTGAAACAGGAATACAAAAATGATTCAATACATTGTTCATATCGGGTTCACACTACGGGGTGTCACTTAAGCATAAAAAAGCTCAGCAGCTCTACAGTTCTTTGTGTGTGTGTGTGCAGTTCCACTGAAAATGACTGCCTGAAGCTTTTTTGATTATCTGAACACAGGATCACAGTAAATGTGTTTATAAATGAGTGAGACAAGGGTTCTGAAAAGAGCTGCCTGGGTTAAGACTGAATGATTTGGACCACAGAACCAGCACCAGCCTTTACTATCAATTGCATATGGAATGCACCAAACATTTTAGGCATTCTAGGTGTGCGGCAGCCGGCAGGGCTGGGGAAAGCCATTTTAGAGCAAACTGGCCGCTTTAGGAGAAAACTCTAAGGGGGGGGGGGGGGGCGGCGCTGGGCTACCAGGGCCTAGGAGAGGAGAGCTAAAAGGAGGCTCACAGATCTGCCTCCTAACTATATGAGGCAGCTGCAAACCACAAACAGACAAGGTTGTGTTTGGGAAAATGTCCTGATCCCAGACACAACAACTCTTTATTTAGTGAGCCACACCCAATCAACTACCACTGTGTCCCTGTCTGGTTGCTAGGGCAAGAGGAAGAATAAAAGATCCTGCGAGTCCAAAAGAGAAATCGGCACAGAGGAGGGTGAAGATCAGGTAAAAGATCGGAAGAAATGAACAAAATATTGTTTTATCTACATTAAACAATGTGTTGCACTGTAGACATGACAACTGTGTTTTATAGCTTACTTCAGTTTCTCTGAGCTACCTATGGCATGTTTACTGTTTACTTATATAGTAGCCCCTTTCGCACAGCTTGATCCAGGCGGGAATGATGCGCCTTTAAGAAGACGAAATGGGGGGGACAGAGTTGTTAAGCCAGCAGGGGAGTCAGTCGCAGAGCCCTAACAAAGACGTCTGTTTGGAAGGTGCAGCTGGCATAGCGGGAATACATACAGTATGATGCACAAGTCGACCACAGGCAGATAAAAAAGTGACAAAGCAGCATTCCGAGTAGCCGAAGATATTAATAACTTACAGAAACATTGCAAGCGATAGTCAACCTTCCCTTCCACTCGCTCTCTCCCTCTCAAACACATACAAACACGGGAGCTGCGGCCGTTTCTGTCCTTCTCTCTACTGACAACTGTGCTACTATAATGCATAAAGTTGGCAGTTTCTGGGTCCGGTCGGGTTTGGGAGGTTGATTACCGGTGTGTATTGGCTCACACACACTAGACACCGACGTTGTTGTTACACGTCATGCCTCTTTTGCTCCCGGAAGGCCGGCATGCTATGTGAAATCACACACTGGGGCGGCATTATGCCGCCTTTGCTTGGTTCTTTGTGAATAAAAAAAGCCTGCATAACTGCAGATCTTCTTTGCGGCACTATTGCGGAATCGTTAAAGGGGCTAGTAGTGTCTCAATTACTAAGCAGTGGCACATCAAAGTCAAACGGACAACGTGACATTTTTCCTACGTTCCCATTCCTAATCTCTTAATTGTATCAACTAATATTGTTCTACATGTGAAGTTTAATTAGAACAGCTTTAAAGAAATAAAGTGAGAAATAGTGTGAATGCTTAAAAAAAGGAGTTTAACTGTGAAAGAGAATGACAGTAATGATATAGAGAGGCTCTGACTAAAGAAGTGGGGTGCAGCAGTCAGATTTACAAGGTTCAGCCAGACACAGAGCACACAAGCCACTTAAAGACACTATGGAGTTTGCAGTTAGCCATATAAATGACAGAGCCCATACATACAAAGCGTGACCGTGCTTTAACAAAAAAAAAAAAGCGACCCGTGTCTACTCCATAAAAGTCAAATCCAGACAAGGCTTTTTTAAAGATGTAGTTTACAGACGCCCCCCCCTCCCCATTCTCTAAGTCTAAAGGTTTGCCTCTGCAGATCAACACGACTAAGACCGCTGACAGAGGAAAGGACGTATATAAGACTGCTAGGACATTAAGGAGATAGGAAGATAAGAGATAAACTGATAAAAAGGCAGACACCTTGAAGACAGACCAAAGCTGGTGAAGATGCATGCATGTGTATTTACATGTTCTGAAGTAAAAAGAGTTAAGTAAAAAGAAAAGTAAGCAATACATAGGTTACATACCAAACAACTCATGCAAACTCAGGTTTTTGTGGGAGTTGGGTTACAATGCCCCATTCAATAATTTCTAGCTGGTGTGCTCAGATTTACACTCTGAGCCCCTTAAAGTGCTTTATGATAGTATGATACATGATCAACAAGAAGTTTTACAGGGGAAAACAGGCAAAGAGGCAGGGCATTGGCTCTCTGCTCTTCTTTTTTTAAATAACTCTCTGATCAGATGTTAAAATATGAGTCAAAACTATTTTTCAACATTTTACCCAATACGGAAAAAGTTTCTACTCACACATTCCACCGTATTGTGACTGATTTTGTGCTTTTCCCAACTTGTAAAAAGTCTTTTATTTTTCCCAAAATTGTGACATGCTGCTCTAATTGTGATCAGGGTCCAAAATTTACGTTGTTGTCCACCAGCCAAATGGCTAGTGAATGTTCAAATTTTACAAGCCACTCAATCGATTACCACTGTTTTTTGGCTATTGAGTGAAGCAAATCTACCAGCAACTAACACATATTTTACCAGCATTTAGCTAGTAAATGGTGCTAATTTTGGACCCTGATTGTGATCAATAAATCATTGTCAACCACAGAGCTGAATCAGACAGAGAAGCACCAATTCTCTTTTTAACCCTAAAATTGCAATAAATTCTTGTAATGTCCTTGGGGGGTGGTCTTTATTTCAGGTAAAGTGACCCGGCTCTAATATGCTGCTGCAAACTCCGGTAATGCAGTAATATTGCTCTGCCCCTCACACCTACAGTCATTTTGTGTCTCATTTCATCAATGTTTATAGATGCAATTATTAAGTGTGATTAAGTCTTCTAAGTGCACGACACTGACCTTGTTGGCCCTATCAGCGTGGTGAGTTATTGTCCTCCTCTCCTCATCCCATCGAATGTTGGACTCCTCCAACTGCTTGACCATCGCCTGCTGCAGACGAACAGCCTCTTCCTTTGAGTCACAGACAGATGTCTGTAGCTCCGCAATTAGCTATAGGTGAGAAGAGGAGAGACAGGGGAAAAAAAAGAAAATCAGCAGATGGACAACTGATCACACAGTGACCCACTGGTCAGTGAGTATATAAAAAGACATGTTGACATACTGGGGAATGGACCTATCTGCTCTTGGGAAGGTTTTTTCCAGTGCATAGGTAAGTTATATGTACTTTTGACAGTGACACAGTAAAAAATGTCAAAGTGCAGAGAAAACCAGTTGCAAAATGCAAAACCAGTTCACTCAACAAAATGCTGATTTGTTTCATTTCACTCATCTGACAAAATGACTTGTATCAGATAGAAAATGTGCTTCACATTCGTCATGGATTTGGATGGCAGTAACAATCACCTTGAAAATGCTTTTTCCCAGAGTCTCATGTTTTGTGTCTTTTTTGAGACGAGACAGAAGACACAGTGGAAGCAGAGAGAAGAGGGAAGTAAAAAAAAAATAAAAAATAGACAGGATGGAAAAAACAACTTCCTTTTTGAAGAGCGGAGTGACTTTGTATTGGTGAACTTGCAGTGCACACCAAGATGAAAAGGAACTGCCTTGGCTTTGAAATCCTCCAGTCAAAATTAACATTCTATTTAAGCCACTGTCAGGGAAAGGCAGAGGAAAGATGAGAGAGAGTAAAAAGAGAGAGGGAGAGGAACAGAACGAAAGAGAAAAAGAGAGACAGAGGCTGTGGTGGGGAGCAGTGCTGCTGCTAGCTTTGGGCTAGACAGATAATTGTTTACCGTGTTCAAACTCTGGAGGACTAGCCCTGCTGGAATCTGCACACTGTGTGGGAGTATGGGAGTTAGAGTGGTGCGGGTCAACCACAGATAGAGAGAGAGAGAGAGAGAAAGAGAGAGATAGAGAGAGTGAGAGAGAGCGAGAGAGAGAGAGAGATTAGGCTTATTTTGTCAGCAGGAAAGCCACATGAAAGCAACAAATGACACATTATTATGGGAACATCATTTCTCGGCGTAATCATTATTTTACAATATGGATTCCCTGCAGCTGCTGGTCTTTAGCCCCCAGGCAGTGGTGGCACTCTAAACTAGTGAACTCAGCTGTCTGTCTTGTTATTCCTGTATATATATATATATATATATATATATATATTATATATATATATAAATATATAATATATATATATATATATATATATATATATTATATATATATAAATATATAATATATATATATATATATATACACACGCACACACACAGTATATATACAATACAGCACCTTTTTTTCTGTCTGATAGACAGCCAGGCCTTCTGTAATTGGTCTGGTGAGACTTATTACATTGCATACCTATTTCCCCAGCCTGCTAGCAAGCTCTGTTCATGGCTAAAGGCAGGATTACCTCTCCATGAGCCTGAGGTAAAAAAAAAAATAAAAAAAAAATGAACAGGTCTTGTGTTAATTCACTTGTTTGTAAACAGAAGGGTGAAAAACTAAGGCCATACAACGAAGGCCACCATAGGAAAGGCAATGCTTTGCAAAAATTCATGAAAATAAAACGCTTGTGCGTGTGAAAACCTGGTGGCGGATGTTGAAATAGTGTAGCCTGGTTCCAGACCTCCTAATTGCTGCAGACACCTATGATCTGTTAAGCAACTGAAATAGTGAGGTGAGAACAAAATAAACAAAAAGTGAAAGAAAAATGCTTAGTCTTCAGAAATTAACAGCTATTTACTGCATTGGCATGCGCAAATGTGCGTAAATAATAAGTCAATGAATCAATTAGTTAATCGACAGAATATCGACTATTAATTTAAAACTATTTTTAGACCAGCTCCATTATGTTCACCTGCTAGTTTGTTAAAGCGTAACTCTTGCCAAAATGCAACCTAGGTTCTTTTTGTGAATATACCAGAGTCAAACTTTCATTTAAAAGCATATTTAGGATGGAAACGCCACTTTTAAGATTCACCGTATTCTTGTTTTCGGGTCAAATGGCCTTTTGAATGGGAGTGCTAGGGGCACTACTATGATCACATCAAAATCGCTATTTTTAAAACACTAAGAAGGCTCGACACAACATGAAACTTTGCTCGAAGTATCACCAGGGGCTCTACACATGAACTCGAGCATTGAGAACATTGTTTGCGTACACAGAGTTTACTAAAGAGAAAGGTTTTGAACAACTCACTTTAGCTGTTGTTATTTACGCTCATTTGATGTGATCATAGTAGTGCCCCTAGCACTCCCATTCAAAAGGCCATTTGACCGAAAACAAGAATACAGTGAATCTTAAAAGTGGCGTTTCCGTCCTAAATATGCTTTTAAACGAAAGTTTGACTCGGGTCCATTCACATAAAGACCCTAGGCTGCATTTTGGCGAGAGTTATGCTTTAACTTTGACTGCTATTTTGTGTTGGGCAGAAGGCGTACAGAGCTTTTTCACTGAAAACAACTCTAAGGAGAGTAGAGAGAGTGAAAGAAGAACAGTAAATTTGCGGGCGTAAAACCAGAACAAAGCGCTGATGAACAGTAAAATGCTGTATAGAGCGGAGGAAAGCTGTACAGTCGGGTGATGATTCTCTGTGGGTTCATCCCTACATTTGAATAAATATTGCAACATGTCCTATTTGGTTAATACATGTGGTACATTAAATGAGGCACATTTGCATATGGAGTGAACTTCAACCTCTTTCTTCCAGAACATGGTACTTCTCATGTACTGTGCCCCCCAATGCAAACTCCCTCAACCACCTACCTACTCCCACAGTGGGACGGTCAGGGATAAAGTAATGATCTCCTGCCAGTACCACAGCTACCACCCACTGTAGCCAGATCATTAAGTGAGGGAAGAGAGCACAGCCCTGTTCAGTTCACAGGTCACCCAGGAGGACCACTCACAGCTAGATGCTTAACACACAGGATTGGAGAGACACTAATTAGGATAGTCTGTGTAAATGTGTGTTTGTGTGTGTGCGTGCGTGTGTAAATGAGAAAGGCAGAGAAAGAGAGACAAAAGCAAAGACTTAACGTGCAAGAGAGGGATATGTGTGTGTGTGTGCATGCATGTAAACATATACCCTTATGTGCTGCGTCTCCAGTCCCCTCAGGATAATGTATGTTTTTAATTGGGTTATTGGCCATGCAGTTGAGCTCAAGAGCGATGCCCCCTGTCAGACACTGAGGGGTTAACAACTGGGGTTAGCCTTTGAGGTTCAAAGGCCTCTTGTTTACATTTGACTGAGTTGCCCCAAGGGGTAGGCAACAACACCAACCACCCGTCCCACCTTTACCTTTTAAAACAAAGCCGCCCAAGCCCATGACAAATACCCTGCATTAATCAAGCATATTAATGTTTGCACAAAAACCCACACCTTCAGCATAACCCTGTGTATAACTACACACTTCAACAAAGGTGTTGACTTCTGCGCACCAAGACTTTTCTTTATTGTCAGAGAGAGAGAGAGTGCTGTTTGTTGATCCTGTGCCAGCTTTGTGTCCCCAAAACAGAGGATTAATCATTTGTTGCTTTGTCTGCGGTGGCGTACCACAACGCCAAAGCAGGCAAACATGGCTGAACTTTCGCACAGCATCCGACTTCTTTTGAAGTCGAGCATTGTGTAACCTAATAAGCTACCGTTTTCTCACAACATCTGCTTGTCAACCCCGCTTTCAACTCTGTGCCTTTGCCAGCCAACCCAAAATGGGGGGATTTAAAGAGAAGAAAGAAAGAAAAAACATCTCCCCCCCTCCCCTTTGAATCTCGTCTTTGTGTAACGAGGTGCAATTACGGCCAAATGATTGTGATATTTTACCCTGCTACATAATCAAGAAGAAAACTCTTTTCTTTTGTAATGTAAACACTACTTAGGGTGTTTTTGATCTTTTAAACTGGTGAGGTAAAAGCTGCATTTTACGGAATGACAGAGTGTGTCCTGGGAAGTTATATTCCTGGTTGGAGAGAAGAATTACCTCAGTTTTAAATGGGGCTCAGTCTGAGGAGACAAGCAGTAATGTTAAACATATGGGCCTCGGTTGGAAGTGTGGACAGACGATGACATGAGGAAGAGAAACAGGTATGGAGCAAAGAGCTATTAAAGGCACGGGAGAGAGAATGGAGAGGAGGAGGATACTGGTGCAAGTGAACGGACAGGGGGCAAATAAGTGTGTGAAATATAAGTAGGGACTTTAACTGATCTTTTAATCTTGATGTGTAATTCTGCTTCAAGATCTTGCAGAGGCTACATCATGGGTTCAAGTCCCCATACAGACCAAAGTATGGTGGCGGACTGGTAGCTGCAGAGGTGCCAGTTCACCTCCTGGGCACTGCCAAGGTGCTCTTGAGCAAGGCATCAAACCCCCAACTGCACGGGGCGCATGTCCATCGACAGCTGCAGCCTCTCACTCTGACATCTCTCCATTAGTGCATGTATAGGTACTGAGCATGTGTGTGTATTTCAGGCCTGTGTGTAATGTGTATTCTAACAACAGAGTTAAAACATTGGAATTTCCCTTGCGGGATTGATAAAGTATAAATTATTACTAGCCCCCTTTTCTGGCCAGCTGACAAATGCAAGTCTAATATTTATTCTCCTTCTAGCTCCCTACGAGCGACCCCTTTCACATTACATGTAGATATTTGATTTACTTCAATATAAAAAATATTGATTAGTGCAGCTTTAAGGGCAAACATTTGTATTATCAAAACATCCATAACCTGTCCTGCATTCACACAATTCTGTCTGAGCTGCGAAGGAAAGCTTTTACCTCTAACACCTCTGGACGCAGAGATGTAATACAGAACAGCAACGGTAAAGAGAAAAGCCAGACAGCAGAGCTTTAAATATTTGTTATGTAATACAAACAATGTTTTAGGTATAGATTTATTTGCTGAAACTCTGCACAAACCTCATGCCAGATATGGGATGTGTGTGTGATGTGCACAAGTGTGTCTGGGCAAATCAACTGAAGGGTGAAGGGCAGGGTGGCTTGCTGTGTGTTTAAGAGTGTGTGTGTGTGTGTGTGTGTGTGTGTGTGTGTGTCTGTATTTTCATATGTACTTCCTCATCTCTTCCATCAGTTTGTCCAATCTTTCAAGGGGTTCAGTGGAAAAAGAGGAATATAAAATGAAAGAGGGGGAAAAACGAAGGGTAAAAGAAAAAACTGAATACCTGGGCAGACTTGGCGAGCTTCTGACTGTACTCCTTCTCAATCTGCTTCAACCTGCTGTTGGTCTGCAATAAAAAGGGAGAGGGGAGTGTGAGAAAGAGATATGCAGACAGACCGAGAGAGAGAGACACGAAGATAGAGTTTTGAATCTTCTGTTAGGAAATGCATGCACACACTACCCTCCCAACCTACCCATGTGCACGCACACACACACACACACACACACACACACACACATTGACCTCTGCCTCTTGGCAGTGTGCCCCCGCTGTGCAGGCCTGTGGCCCCTTGGCACAGCGCCAGTCCCAGTGCTCATGTGTGCCAGCAGGTAGTGACGGGCATGGCGCACAGTGGGCACCACGGGCACCACTCCCCTTTGATCACCTGCCAACAAATCATCACTTAACAAGAAGGGGGGGGGGGGATTAAAACGTTGCTGCCAATTAGCTATAGGGAGAAAAAAAAGAGATGATCGGGAGAAGCTGGGAGACACAAAACGGGGGAGACAGGATAGGAGTGAATGGAGATTGTTGCTGTTAGGAGTTTATTGCGCGGCACTCGTCTCTTTGTTTACGGTTGTTTCTCTATGGGAAGCTAGCCAGCTGGAAGCAAAGACTGCAAGTGTCTAAACAAGCTCTGCCTCCATTTAGCTAGCTGTGTTGTGATGCCAGAGTTTCAATAAGAGGCTAAACAGTGGAGTGAGATAATTAGGTGTGAAGTGTTGGAATTCGATAGGGATGTTGATAGCTGCCTGTACGCACAGTGACAAGGTCTATACAAGTACTGCAGAGAGAAGGCTTGAACTATTGGGGGATATAGGTCATTATTTGAAAGGCAGGAAAGTCTTTTAAGGGTATGCTGATCAACTTAAAACTCCCTGCTCTATATTCCCCAGTGAGCATCCCGCAATGCCGTTGATGAGTCAGTGATAAGCAACAAAGTATAACGCACCTATATTTAATACCTATAAAAACACAAGCCAACAATGCAGTAACCCTGATTTATACATTACGCACGCGCGCACACGCACACACTTATTCAAACACACCCGCTTGACTCTCTTGTCCTGACAGCCACTGACAGACGGACAACTCACTAACAAACACTGTTTCATTGAACGCACCCCTCGCAGCCATCAACACCTGAGCTGCATTTGGACTCTGCACCCCTTCCAAACACTTCCTGACAAACACCGCCACCCTGCTCTGAGCGGACACACCTGTCACCACGGAAACACAGAGCCATCACCAAGGATACCGGCCTGTCTTCCTGTGCCAGGGATCTGAGTGGCAGCCCGCTCGTCCCTAGGGGCCCTATAGCAGCTGATGAGAGAGGGGGAGACAAAGAAGGGTGTAGAAAAGGCAAGAGAAAGAACTGTGTGTGGGAGAGGGGGTGCAAATGGAGTCCTTCAATGTTTTTCTTTACAGCCGACACATTTGTTGTCTCCCTTTAATGGTGCCAGACTGCCCCATCTTGGCTACAGTTTAGATGACACTGTGGTAGTTACTGTAGTATTAGATTTAGTTTTACTGTAACTCTCAAGCAACCTACATTTGCTAGAAAATCATCATCACAAAGAACAAAAAACATGATTTTCTTGAAAATAATAGGAAAGGATGAGACTTAAATGTGTCTCAGTAGTGAAAAATGTTCTATATCAGGATCAACTTTGTAATTGACTGTGATGTAATGAGGTGTGTGTGTGTGTGTGTGTGTGTGTGTGTGTGAGACTCTGTACTGTATATGACACATGTGAGTGTATTCATGGTAACATATGGCCATATTGACATGCAAACAGGCTCAGATGTTTCATAAAAACATAAAGAGATTGCTACTAGCCTATTCCTTTTTTCCCTAAAGTCACTCAGGGGAATTTAGCAGGAAGCATTGTACAACATCATACAGCTCAACCATACATTAAAAATGGCTGGAAATAGATGAAGATCTGGATAGTACAGTAAGACTGTGACAAATACAAAGGAAAAATCAGAGCTAAATTAAAAGCCCAGCCATGTGTATGTGTGTGTGTGTGTGTGTGTGTGTAAGCACTTTCAAAGAGAGTACCTGTGCCCTGCCAAAGGCATTTTTGTGCTGAAGGCACTTTGAGGCTGTATCAGGCTCTTCAATCGCCTCTTAATCCTAGCTGTGTGGAGTGCGGCTGCTTTGAAGTGTGTGTGTGTGTGTGTGTGTGTGTGTGTGTGTGTGTGTGTGTGTGTTAAAGAGACTAGAAGTGGATCTGAAGGCAAGGCATGCACCGCTTACCAGAACTTAATTAATAATCTGAAGTGGGAACCAGGCCAAACACGCACACATACATACATAGACACATACTGACACGTGCACACTAAAAAAGGACTGGTGGGAGTTTAGGAAAACGGGTGACAACTTTTTCTCTCACTCTCTCACACACACACACACACACACACACACACACACACACACACACACACACACACACACACACACACACTTATTCAAACACAGACAATGGACAAACAGGACAAGTGAAGGCCAAACACACATCAAGAGTTTAATCTTTTGAAAGTGACATTTGCTCAAGGTTTGCAGTCCCATTGTTTGGAATGGACCGCTGTATTGTTGCTAAAGGAGGAATAAACCACAGTAAACATTTCTCAATAGAGTAATCCTGCCAACATTTCATAACTTCTGTGTGTGTGTGTGTGTGTGTGTGTGTGTGTGTGTTAACGTTTTCAGTATTTTCAGAATCTGTTCAGAGCAGTCTATAGTCCTGGACAGAATATTGCCTCCATATGGCATTTTTCTTCGATATGTTTCCAATCATCTCACATTGCTTAAGAGCAATTATGGTTTTCAGCATCATTCTAAAGCTGAACTCTGATAGAAGATATAAAACTGATGCAAGGGTGATGTCACACCACACATAAAAAGGACAACAGACTGACAGGCGATTGGGTAAAAGGGCAGGAATGTTTTTTAAAGTGACGATGAGTCACAAAACATGCTCTTTTTTATGCCTGTTGCTAGTTTCACCCTGCACACAACATGATGTAATATTGCACACTAGGGAACTGATTTGTGGGATACATTTCTCAACAAAAAAACATGATTTCAAAGAGATGCTCTCCCTTTTAGTGGCAGCAGTATTTGTAAGCATTCAAAATGATCCTCTGTTCACTATATGTCTCTCATAACAATTTGAGTTCAATCTGCCAGCGAGGGAGAGCCTGGAGATGTTATTTGCTCGTTTGTCTGTAATCATTGGTGTCTTGCTGTGCATATGTGTGTGAGAGTGAAAGTTGGTGCTGTAATGACAAGATACTTTATTTCCATTTCACAGTTTACCATCACTGCCTGTCAGTAGTGATTCTCTTAATCCCTGCTGCTCACTTTCAGAGCTGCATCACACGCAGTACAGAAATAATGCATCACAGGCTCACACAGGCAGGCAACCACAGATGAACATACATTAAACACACAGACACACAACATACCCAATGTTCAGTGATTACACACTCAACCAGCCAGTTCTTGGTATCTGAAAACCAATTAAATCCATTACCATCAGTGTGAGCGGGTTTAACATCTAACACACATCATAAGGTCAGGAAAACAAGTTAGTTTGAGGCTGTGAATGCTTAATGGCTGGAGTCGCTTGTAGAATCACAGAATGCTTCAACAGAAGCAGGTGGACTGATTTTAAAACCACAGAAAAAGTATATCATTCATGCTTTCTGTGTACAGATTTGTGTAAACTATTTTATAGGCAAAGGTAATGATGACTGTTAAGCTATGACAGCAACAATTTTGCAAAAGAGGTGTTGCGTTTATTTTCAATTGGTCATTGAACTTTGTCGGAACTATGTTAACTATGTTTTTTCTGCCATGGTAGACCTCACTACTATCTATTTATGCCTCCATCCCTACTTTGATCTGCCTGGTGTTCAGATGTAGGATGTTGCAGAGTTGAATTAGGAACTTAACCCCCCCAAAAAAAACAGAGCCCAATATCATGGTGTCCCACTTAAAACTCCACTTCAAACCAAAGTGTAATCTACAGCGTGCAACAAGATGGGAGCTGCCTGACGCCATGTTTTAATACGATTGAGAAAGTGTGTCGCTTCCCTCCCTCCTCTTGGATCACTTCAAAAAGTGAGCAAGGGAACTGTGTGATGTTTTTTTGGGACGGCAAAGCCTTTACTTTGACTCTTTCATCTGCTGGGTGACTCACTCGCTCTCTCTTCGCCGTCGGGCCCGATGGTGCACTGAGGAAACGAGGAGCTCAGATAGGTCCGGGCATGCGTACACGCACACAAACACACAACATATGTTCCTACACCAACGCTTTAATGTGTTTGTCAAGCAGCTGTGATGTAAACATATACCAACAGCAGACACATAGATCCAATAATCTAAATGCCCTACACTAAACATCCTAAAATGTACCACTTTCTCCCCTTAAATGAGTTCCTTGGCTTTGCCTCCCCCATCTCTTTGTCTCCCATTTAGTCTTTAGTTAGTGTGAGGTGAATGTACTTTGATCATCCCTCAGCCTATGTTTTCTCCTCCTTGTCTAATCCATGACCGAGTAAATAATGTGATTTGGTGTATCTCCAAATGGCAGAGAACCAACTTAATAAGTCAGCAGTGACAGTGGGCAAGAGAGAAGAACAAGACGTCACTATGACAACAACAACAATGACAACAACCTCGTACCACCATCTTCTGGCTGAGAGAGAGAACGGTACACTCGCCGAGGCTGAAAGTACAAAGGATCAAAGCTAGTGTAAATCGACTGATATGGATGTTTTATGAAAATGTTAATGGGTGTACTAGAAATATTGTGTTAATTGCCACATCTCCCTGGTTTAACTTCCTACATTCTGAGTTTAAACTTAAGACTTCTCTGTAGTTTTACGAGGACATACAGATTCCAATCTAGTTTGTTGACACTGTATCATCACTGCTTGTGGACATTCTCCTTGTGTCAATGAAAACGAATAAAAAACAAACACATAGGTAGAGATGAAGAATGACAGTCATTACTGGTGTAAACCTATTAAGAACATAGATCCACACAAACTGATGCAAAAAAAAAGAAAAGAAGCACAGCGCAAACAAGACTGGCACCGTGTTCAGTGAAAATTTGGGAAATCAGCTGTGTGCACGTTTTGCACTAAAACATCTTGGGTGGTCTGTTCACAAATGCACAGCTCTAAATATGGATGTGAATGCAACAAGAACACATTGAAGACACATTAAGATCCAATCAGTCAAACCACATGTAATGATGGTCAGGGGCACATGTGTCCACACATGGAAAACCGTGTGAAAGCAGATGCTTCTCCGGCCACATGAAAAGATCGCCTAGTCAGCTTTGTGCATAGCACAACAAACAAAAGTTATATACAGACGATTTTCCTTTGCCAAACAACTTAAATGAAGGTTTGAAGTCTGTGCCTGAGCTGAGGTACCAAACTGCCACTGCAATCCTTTCTCCAGCTGTATAACTGATCACAAACAAGTTTTTCTTCTTTTTTCTTTAAAGTGCTCATATTGTGCTTTTTGGCTTTTTCCCTTTCCTTTAACATGTTATATATCTTTTTGTGCACATTATAGGTTTACAAAGTGAAAAAGCCCTAAGTCCACCCCAAAGGGACTTACCATCTTCCAGAGAAAACAGCCTTTACTTCCGTGACAGACGTGCGTCACTTTGTAACACACGTTATAATGCTCGCCTAGCTGCTAGCATGGCACTCCCTCATACTCTGCAACTGACAAGCTAGCAGTACTTACTGCACATTTGCGACTCCCAACAAAGATGGTACAGAAGTGAGATGCCTCACTCTGCAGCTAAAACAGAGAGCTCAACACACAGGGTGAAAAGAGGAGCTGCAGCAATGTGCAGTACGACAAATATATGGTGTTTTCCGAAAATAAAACCACATAAACCTATTCTGATACAACCTCTAAATACAATTATGAACCTGAAAATGAGCATAATATGAGCACTTTAAGCGACGGTCACAGTTTTTCCACAGATGAAATCAAATGAATGAGTTGGGAGACAAAATCTGAAAAAGAAAGTTCTAGTTCCAGCTCAAGCTAGGGCACTTACTATCTCATTCATTGTGTAAGCCAAGGAAGAACCCCTCAAGTTTGTGGATGTGCATAGACTGCTTCCTTGACCCCAAAAATAAAAATCCTGTGGGAAAAAGAGACTAATTGCTAAACAGAGGTTTTCATACCTCAGCTTTCTGATGTTCAACCTGTGTTCATGTTCTGTGTGTGCGTGCGTACCAGAGAAAGAGTGAGTACTGTCACGCCTTTTATGCCAAGGGAATCACATGGGACATACCCAGAGGGACACTAGTGCTATGACACAGGGAGCAGGGATTGGCTAATGTATGCCCAAAAGCTGCTTTTTCATTGGCTGATGTTTGCCTCCAGGTGGTTTTGTCACACTTGGTTAGTGTTTGATGAAATGTCCTGTCCCTTTGATCTGAAGTGAAAGTAGGCATGCATGCATTTACACACACACACACACACACACACACACACACACACACACACATTTTCTACTACTTGCCAGAGGAATCATCAGAAAGTGTGTCCTCTGTCACTGAGTGTATTTTTTTCAATACACACTTTTTATGCACATGTATGGTGACATACCAATTTATATAGCGCTTTTCCAGTCTTAATGACTACTCAAAGCGCTTTAACATATTACAGGCACCATTCACCATTCACACACATTCATACACTGCGGCCGAGGCTGCCATACAAGGTGTCACCTGCTCATCAGAGAGCAATTCGGGGTTCAGTGTCTTGCCCAAGGACACTTCGACATGGGACTGCAGCGGGGATCTAACCACCAACCTGCCGATTGGTAGGCAACCGCTCTATCATCTGAGCCAGTGAGTACAGTGTACACCCTCTCTCTTACACTCACTCACACACCTGGTTCCACACAAACCTATCAGTCAAAATGTGTCTAATCTCTAGCAGTTCAAAAAGCCATGCTCTCCAGACTAAGAGAAAATATTAGTTCAAGGTTCCAGACGTTTCCTATCAATCCTGAGGCCTCCTGATCTTTTGTCTCACAGTATCTCAGATCTCTAGTATTGACAAGCAAGGAGTGAGTACGATAAAGCTGTGTGAGGTGAAGAGGTCCAACACAAAGACCTTTCCAACACTAACCAAACTTTAAGCTCATAAAAGTACTGCATATCAAGCGCTAATTGCAAATATGACCTGTGTTTTAAATGCTAGGGATCATACAGAAGACTGTGTGTGCATGTGTGGTAAGAAACCATATTCCTACACTTCCTTAAAGTCCAGCCCTGGTTTCTGGTAACTCTTTATAGAAAACCATAATGTTCTGTGCTTTGCCACAACTTGAAAGCGAGGGGGGAATGTGGGGAAAGACAGAGAGAGAGATGGATGATGGAGGTGTGGAGGAGAATAAGAAAGTTAGATAAGGAGGTGGTGTGTGTGAGAGGCAGGATTCGTGCTAACTGTAGCCCAGAGATGAGGCGTCTATCAGGCAGAGGCAGCTTCACAGGCCCCTCAGTGGAGAACAGAGATTGGGAGGTCTGGGGTTGTGTGCTTTCAGTCTCACTCACTCACATGTACACAAACACACGAACACACACACACGCACACACTCTTACAAAGATAAACTTCAATAGCAAACAGACTAAAACCCCCCACACCTTCTACTCAGCCTACCTCCATCATTTTTCCTTCTCTCCTCCTTTCTTTTTGGTGCAGCTCAAATGTATGGAACTATCTGACCGTCTGATCTTATCTCCTCTGATATTCTGTTTCTCATTATTTCATTCCAACAGCTGACTGTCTACTCCCAAAACATCCCCCTGTATCCCTCTCTGTCTCTCCCTTAAACGAATGTGTCTTTGATGGGAATCCATTCATGGATTTAATGGATTTCTCTGGCCCTTTTTTCCAGGATCTAGGAGATGTGTTCAAAAAAAAAAAAAAAAAAAAAAAAAAAAGGAGGAAAAGCTGGTTTGCGGACTGGTGGACTTTGGTGGACTGCAGAGGACAGCATTTCTGTCTGCATCAAAAGAATGAGAAATTTTTAGCTTACAAAACAGGGCGAATGAGTCAATATGGATCTGAGAGCTGGCTGACTTCAATCCCGCGTATAAAAAAAAAAAAAGAGGGTGCAACAAAGTAATGAAACTTTTCCCTGCCCACTCCGAAGTCAAACTTGGAGACAGATTAGAAAGTAAAAAAAAAAAGGGGAAAAGTAAGATGTTCAACCTTTGGTGAGTTTTATTTTTAGAAGCATGCACTTTCAGCTGACTAAAAAGGACGGAGAAATCATTCATCTCTTTCATAAAAAGTGAAACTAGCACATTGCTTATAGTGTTATCAGTCTAAGTTCAACATTCAGCATCACTGCTTTGAATCCACTCCAGATTCCCCGACAACCGTGGGTCATTTTTTCCAAGTATACAAAAAGTGTGAAGAGAGAGAGAGGAATTAAAGTGAGCCAAAAAGATAAAATAGCTTTTAGCTGCAAAACAGTCATCACATATCCAAAAAGGAAAAAAGGGGACTGATAGGAAATAGCCTGATTTCTTCAAATGAGGATTACACTGTAATAAGCACACTCTTTTCCTCGGATCTCTCTCCCTTCAGTACCCCTGGTTCTGTGTGCCATATGGAGCCAAAACGGCCGGCTGGGTGCTTTGGAGGTCCCTGCATTCCCGGGCTAATGCTGCGCAGCTGGCGTGGGATGGTGTCTAATGAAAAATGCTCTCTTTGATGGGACCTGCCGAGGGATTAGGTTCTGATCAACACTACCTTAGGTCAGCTTCCTGCTAGACCAGCACAAGATTATGGGTGATTTCCCAGCCGTGGGTCCAGTTTCTGTAGTGGCGAGGGAAGAGAATATGAGACAGAAAGCAAGGAAGAAAGAGAGAGGGAACCTCAGAAGTTCTAATTGAAGTACTTCCTGGCTCACTAAGATAGCAAAAAGCAACGCTGGATAATAGCTCTACTGAAATGCTCTGGTTTCCACTCTGTGACTGACCCTTAAGTCCAATGCCCTAACTAGTGTGTTCATGTCAAAACAGTATATCCCATGATGGTAAGAGGGTCAACCAAAACACTTAATTTCTACAAATACACAAGTACATGTGTAGATGCTGACAGCACTGTTACCTTACTCAGCTTTCATGGATGTAGTAAAATGTCATACTAGTAACGAGCTGGATTTTATGTGGTGGCTCTGTGAGTCGGTGGGTGCATCTGGACAGAGGAGATGCACACCCTGGTGAGAGGACATATGGACAGGTTTAACCCCAACTTGGATGTGCGAACATTTAGATGTACTGATCTGAACAACTGCACCCACATTACAGCAGCAGACCTTTGCTACAGTGATGAACCTGAGCAAGCCTTCCTCCCCTGGGGGCCTGCTGTGGCTCAGCAGGTAGAGCGGGTCATGCCGGTTCGATCCCTGGCCCCTTCCTGTCCACATGTCTGACAAGACACTGAACTCGCCTTGCATGGTAGCTTGCTGCCATTGTCGTGAGAGACTGAAAGGGGGAATTGTAAAAAGCTTTGGATAAAAGTGCTATACAACTAGTCCCAGACACACACACTGTTCTCACTGTCAACACTGATGAAAAATAATATCTTGATAAAGACAACATTGTTCACATGTCCTCTAACAAACATCTATGGGGGAAGGACACAATCACATAGACAGACATACAGGGAGAGAGTGGGAGATACATAGAAAACATACAAAACACAGTTTGCCTGAACAAGAATATTACTAAAACATCTTCTAGATCTACTAGAAGCAACCACAGGCTGAAAGTCAACCACGACTCTAGCAACAGCTTCTACTGTATGCATGGGTTAACACAGCCAATCTCCCTCTGCCCATCTTTTCTTCCCTAATTCAGTGTTTAGTGGCTCTTTCAGACATGAGTGTTCTCCACTTTTCTTAGTTTCTGCTAGTGAACGAATAAGGGTGTCACTTTTTATGCAACCTTTGTTTAAACAGAAATTCATCCACACAGACAACAGAGAGTGATGTAACATGATTTATGCAGACAGCATCCTCTTTGGAAACTGGCCATTTCCCATCTTTTCCCTCCTACCCTTCACCCACCTTCTCTTGAGCAGCATCCTTCTCCCGCTGGTGGCTTCCCTCAAGGTCGCCACGGATACGCTCCATGTCAGAGCGGAGCCGCTCCAGGGATGCCTCTTTGTCCAGGAATGCCCTTTGTGCTTCCTCCTCCCGGAGTAATGCCATCTCAGCCAACTGTTGCTTGTGCTGTGCATGGGCTCCCTGGATTTCCTCACGTAGACTCGACAACTGGGCTTCCAAATCTGAAATAGTCTAGAAAGAGATGGAAACAGAGATGTACAGTGGATTTAGGTAAGTGATGTTAACTAATGTCCTGCAGATACCACGTGGCTCTGAGATGCTCTTAGGTCAAGATTTCATATTCCAGATGATAGAATAGATAGAAAAAGTGAGAGGAAATTGTCTTTATTGGTACACAGAAATGTGTTTCTGTTACACTTTGATGTATTGTATGATGGAAGCTACTTTGATCATTTTAGCTTAAGTGAACTGTACTACTTAAGATCTGTTTTTGTTTACTGTGTATTCCTCCAGATGGATTTATGTCTAAATATGTTTATTTAATGTACCAATGAAGAGAACGTATCAGAACATCCACCTATATGCCTCTCTGCACTCATGCATTTCTGGCACTGACAAATGGCTTATCAATGGGTCTGGCTGGAACATGGGCGGAGATGTTTTCTGACGAATATGTGAGCGACAAAGAGAAGCAGAAATACATTCTGTGTCCTGCAGGGTGAAAATATGGAAACAACACATCTGTCAACTCCAAAACATCAACAATGTACAAAGTATAATGATGCCACAATGAGAGATGTTGAGAGTAAAGAGATGCTGCAGAGAGATTGAGACAGAGTATTCACGTATGAGGGAGTGCCTGTACAGTTTGACTAAGTGTAGGAAAGTTTTACAAACATACTTAAATGTTTCTGTTTTCCTCTGTGTGTTTGTGTAGGGGCTGCTGCGATGGCATGACCCCTCTCTCTTGACCTTTCTCTTTTTGGAACTACTCAGCCTGGACTTGACCCAGTAGAGCCCTTTAAAAGTGCTGCCAGTGAGCGTCAACATTACATAGTAGGAATGCTAATAAGCCCAACCCCATAGCTTCTGAAACACCAAAAATAAGACTGGTCTGAGACATGCAATGAACCTACATCTCAAAAGTTTGGGAAATGCCAAAAGGAAAAAGATAAGCTTACGGTTTAGACAAAAATGCATCACTTAGCTCAGTGGTTCCCAACCTTTTTTCCTTGGCGCCCCCCCTACTTATGTCTAAGAAAAGCTGAGCCCCCCCTCCGAAACCGAAGTTGAGGTAACTTTCCCTTACTTTCTTTTTTGATACAGAGGAGTTATCAGCACTTTTACGTTTCTCCGCCATGTTTCGTTCATAAAATAGTGATGCCGTGGCGGCAGGAAAAACGAGGATGATAGCAGCTAGCAGCTGACTTGATGACAGCAAGGATCACAGGTTAAGAGGTCCCGGAGGTTTGGCCTACTAAGTAGCCTGCCTACAAGTTTAAGCGAGAACAAAAATATATAGTTTTTATACAGACTTTTGTATACATTATATATTCTAGTGTATTATCATAATTTCTTTAACATGTGCAAATATATATTTTTTTTTTACCTCAACCTCAAACCAGATAAAGACTCGCGCCCCCCCCCTGTGATCTTTGCCGCCCCCCTTAGGGGTCCCCGGACCCCAGCTGGTGTGATGAAGTTTGCTTAGTCTCAAAACTGAAAGATTTTTATTATTTTGAAATGTATGCTTAAGTAAGAGGACATATTGTATGTACATTTATGATATGACATTCGCCATCATTGTTACATTTGAATAATACAAGTTTACTGTCCTCAAATAGCCAATTTGGAGTACATACCCACACATATTACATTTATCAGCATATGATCATTTCCTCCAATTTACAACAAACAATGAGCAAAAAAATCATTGTAGCGAAGTGTAGGTTACTCTAAAATGCATTGCAGTTTCACACTTCCTTACCTATATTGCACGTATTCCCCAGCTATTGCACATCCTCATTACTCTTCTTGGTTTACTTGGTTTATTGTTTACTTACTTTGGTTCACTTTGCTCTGCCGCCTGCCCCCCCTCCCTCCCCTCAAAAGCCTGGGCATCCCAGGACAACGCCATGCTAAGGCAATCAGACAGAAAGTGTCTGAAGTCTTTTTTAGCGGGCACTGGGGAGAATCAAAGCAACTTCAAAGGAGTGTCACAAAAACAGACAGATGCTGTAGCTCTGTGTTATACTCCCTCCAAAACTGGCACATACAGACTGATCCACTTGTGCACACACACACACACACACATACAGCCACACATGGCATAGCTGTCATAGACATACAATGGCATGAAGCGCATTCACGGAGTATGAGGTAAAAAAAAAAAAAAAAAACCTCACGCAATCCTCTATCTCTATGTCCAACTCCTCCTGTCTCTCAACATTACCCGTCTCACTTCTCAGCTTGGGCCTTCAAGGGCAAGCAGCTATTAGATCTGAGCCCTAGAGTCTTTAATGTATAATTCTCTCTTTAACAAATGTGGATGATTTGCCTACCAAAAAAAACTCTTTTAATAAGTTAAGAGTATAATCTCCCAGAACAGAGGCATTGGCAATGACACTTTAGAAACTTAAGAGGCCAAAAGAGCATGTCTCCTTTGGAAGTGTGTGAGCAAAGTCACAGCCACATGTTAGCATGCGGATGTGGCGCTTTGGGATGAAGTAGCTCTTGGTGACAATAGGAGTGTCAAAATTTTGGGTCAAATCATGTCATCTAAGAAGACAAAAGACTGGGAGAACAACAGAACTCTGGTTAACAAACTACACATATTAAAGTGCTCATATTATGCTTTTTGGCTTTTCCCCTTTCCTTTATTGTGTCATATATCTTTTTGTGCATGTTATAGGTTTACAAAGTGAAAAAGCCTAAAGTCCACCCCAAAGGGACTTACCATCTTCCAGAAAAAACACTGTTCACAAACTGCTCCAAACAGCTCTATTGTAGTCCAGCCTTTACTACGTGACAAACGTGCGTCACTTTGTAACACGTTATAATGCTCGCCTAGCTGCTAGCATGGCACGCCCTCATACTCTGCAACTGACAAGCTAGCAGTACTTACTGCACATGTGCGACGCCCAACAAAAATGGTATATAAGTGAGATGCCTCACTCTGCAGCTAAAACAGAGAGCTCAACACACAGGGTGAAAAAAAGGAGCTGCAGCAATGTGCAGTACGACAAATATATGGTGTTTTCTGAAAATGAAACCACATAAACCTATTCTGATACAACCTCTAAATACAATTATGAACCTGAAAATGAGCATAATATGAACACTTTAATCAAGAGAAAATGACAGTCATGTGTAGATGAGAAGCCATGAGACTTCATCAGCTACTGTACTGTAGGTCTATATATCTAAAATATGGTCTCCAGAAGAAGCTAATCTGCCACAACAACAAAATTGCTCTTTAATGTGATTTGTTGCACAGACATAATGGCATGATATTTTAACCCATGTACTACTCTCCCTGCAAACTTTATTATGACAATTGTTTAAGCAGCATCATCATTTTATGGACTGAACAGCCAGGATGTGCTGGTAATAAAGCTGGAGTTGTTCTAACTGTGTTTGATTACAACCATAACAAAGCTGCCACTCCTGTCACTGCTTCATAATAACCCAGCCTCCCTTGTAGGAAGAATAGCAATTATGTTTTGGTGAAGAGTGCTCACGTTTTATATAAAAAAAAAAAAAAAAAAAAACAAACTTCGTTTTGCAGTTGCTTCTGACAAAACCGATAAAACAAAACAAAAATAAATAGGAAAAAATGGGTAATCAGTTCAGTACATCTTTAACATTAATTTTAATAGGTTCATTATTCTTCTGGTATGCTAATTTGGGAAATGCTTGTGGTTTACGGTCAGATATTAAAGATGTAAAAACACAAGAGGAAAGTCATATGTTTTCCTATCAAAAAAAGTATTAGATGCAGGTGATATAACTATAAACAGGCAAAACATATGACTTGGCAAACATAGGTGTAACTAATAACATTTATAATAGCTGTATTCCATCTAGGCATGCCAGTGCCAGTGCCCTGGTATTGTGCATGTTGGCTTACTGACATGTCTTAAAGGCACGCCTAAATGGAGCAGACCCATAATTAATCTTATTACGGTAGGTACACCTGTGCTTTTCCTGCTATGACAAACTCAAATGATTGCTGTGAGTAATAAAGTTAGCATTACTGTGACAGGTGGAAAACCTTTAGCTTAAACTCTGTTGACCTGAGCTATAAACCTAACTTAAGTCTAGACTTGTTCTACTCTGAGAAGTTTTCATTTTAGGTTCCCAAAACATTTTCTTACCTTTCATTTTAGGTTCACAAAACATTTCCTTACCTTAAACTTTATCTGGCCCTCACACTGACCCTAATTTGACAATTTAACAGAAACAAATGCTGTCATGAAAGTAAAACTGTGTGCTGGAACAGGGGGATATGTAGTCATGCTGTAAGCTCATCTTAAAGCACAGTATGTATATATGTCAAGTGAACAATGTTTTAATATTGTGTCAGCAATATAACTGGCAAATAATTACCTATAAAATAACCCTCATTCCACGTCAAACATAAATAATGTATTATTGTTCAAAATCAGATTTAATGCATGTATCATTGTGTGATATTTGACTGAACTATGCAAAGAAAAAAAGGTAAGAATGTGGTAATGAATGTTTTACTGTTGTTAAAATCCCAGATGTGATGCATGTAGCATACATATTAAAATGGCTTCATGGCTTTAAAGAGAGCATGCTGTAACACTCAACACATCACACAGAGCATCAGTAGTCACTGATGACTTTGCCAATGATAGATCCTTCTGAATGAAAATAATCAGCTGGGTTCTAACATACATACTTAGATGTACAGTACATGGGAAGATGTGATGAAATCATTCAAAGAATCACAAACACAGTGACAAGCCTGCTCAGTGGGATCCGCTACTGGAAATCACTGAATAACAAGACAAGATCCACTTGACGATACCAGATCTCAGGGGCCGAGCATTTGGTAAGTGACAATACACAAGTGCTGAGACAATCAATGTGCACGCTGGTCTAGCTGTCTGCCTTCTTCTCTTCATTGGACATGCTCTAAGCTTTGACTCAGTCTGTCATCACCCTCTTCATTTGACTCATCTTAATCACATACTTGGGATTGAAATGCTTTGAAAAATTGACAGCATCATTATTTAGTCCATCATGGCCCAGAAGAAAGACCTCACAAGACTCTCGCTCTCTCCTATTCTGTTTGAAGTCCAGATGGCGTGTACATTTCCTTTAGAAAAGACTACATTAGTTGGGAAAATAATACCTATAAATTGAGTTTTGAAGAGGAGCTGTTGGGAAAAATGTGAATGATGAGTTTTGCGTAGAACAAACAATTCTGTTGTTTGGCTTCAAATGAATTTATAATGCTTGTCCTAGTTTGTAAAGCCAAACTTTTACTAATGTTCTACAATTGAAAGCCTCACAAACACAAAATGGAATATATTCACAACAAAAGCAACAGTGAAATAGGTAAAATTAAATTTTATAATACAATCTTTACAATTTCACTTTGAGTTTTTTTAACATTAATATGCGTTCCCCCAGCCTGCCTATGGCCCCCCCAGTGGCTAGAAATGGCGATAGGTGTAAACCGAGCCCTGGGTATCCTGCTCTGCCTTTGAGAAAATGAAAGCTCAGATGGGCCGATCTGGAATCTTCCCTTTAAGATAAGGGGAAAGGTTACCTCCCCTTTCTCTGCTTTGCCCGCCCATGAGAAAGACAGCGACATCATGGCTTGAAAACGAGCAAAGCATGGCAGTTGGTCAAGGCCACACCCCCACCCTCCATCTTGCCCCCCCTCTCTCCTCCTCAATAGCATTTAAAGCTACAGACACAAAATGGCACATACTAAGGAAAGCTCATTGTGGGACTGGCTCTAGTGGCTGTAATTCTGCACCAAGGCTGAATTTCGGGAAAGAGACTTCAGATACAGTATTAGGGGACCACTAAGGTCTATATAAAAGCATCCAAAAAGCAGCATGTCATAGGACCTTTAAACATATTTTAACACAAGAGAGGCAAAAAGAAAAAAGGCCACTACATCAGGATTTGGGGTGTGTTCGGGCGTGTTAGAGGGTGTCCTGGTGATAGATCTCAAAACAGTCTACAAAACTCCTTGGTCCACTGTGGGGCATTGATCAGCTGACCGAACAACACAGAACTGGCTGCGGGCAAAAAAAAATTGTATTCTTTTAAAAGAACATTCAGGTCCACAAGGCTGGGAATTGTGTGTTAATCCCCAGAGTCAGTGGGATGCCAACCACACACCAGGCCTTGAATCCAGCGGCTTAATTCTGATTCTTTCATCAGGGATATCATGACAAATAGAAGCCCCAAGTACACAATAGATGGGTCATATAGTCTTCATAATATGTAGCGGCTACACGGCGGGTGAAGCCAGAGTTTCATCTGGTGGGATGAGGACAACGTGTCCCAGTGTGAGTTTTTTTGTTTAAGTTTTTTTTTAGCTCTTTCCTCCAATTGCTGCCTCGACTCATTGGCTCCCCTTCTGAAACGCAAGTCAAGAGTCAGGAATGCTATTTATTAGTGTCCCGCCACATCAAGGGGATGAGCGGGTATTACTCATCCTATGAGTGTGTGACTGACATTTGCTGTTCACTTAGCCAACTTCCGAGCTGCAACTGTCCTTGCACTGATTCCAGGAAGACTGAGAGAAAGTGTGAGAGTCAAAAATAATGAGGCCTGGGTTTAATCGCTACAGCAGGCATTTGAGTTGCCTGTTACTGACATGTCACTTGATGATGATATATTGTCCATCTGACCCATGTGGTGGGAGTGTGTTGTTTGAAAAGTCCTAAGCCTCCCAGAAGCACAAGAGAAATGAAAGAAGAAGCTGTATTATTTGCTTTTACAGGAAGTACTCTATGTTTTCTGTATTGCATCAACAAAATGTTCATTTTCGAAATTCAATTCATATTTTCACAGCTCTCACAGCCCTGTGTTATGCGTGTAGAAGTTTAAGTTTGTAAGTTTATTTGACTAGGACAATGCACATTAATCAATGTTTCTGTAAATGTACCAGTGTTAACCAGTCGGCTAATTTTCAACTGTAGTCTTAATTACCTAGCATGCATGTCTTTATGGTGGGAAGAAACCGGAGCACCTGGAGAACATGCAAACTCCACACAGAAAGGCCCAGAACGACCTGGATTCGAAACCAGAACCTTGTTGCTGTGAGGCAGAAGTGCTAACCACTGAGCCACCGTGCTGCCTAAGAAAGGGTGCCAGTGAGGGCCACGTTGCTATCGGTGTGACAGTACAGAGTTCCTAAGGGGTAAACAACTTTGGTAATGCAACAGTGTTTAATAATAAGTGAATTTGCTCAATGTAAAAAAAAAAAAAAAAAAGAAGCTCATCTTTAATACATGTCTGCTGCTGGTGTGTCAGCTTCTTCATTCGTCATTTTAACAGCACATCCATGGAACAGGGCTCACACAGTAAGTCAAACCAGCTCACATCCCCACCACTTTCAGAAACCTCCCAATGCTGTCCTCCATCTTTCTAAGGCCCTTAGTGAAAATCTTGATTTCTGCCGCTTTAACATCTGACATTCCGAAGGCGTCTGATCCCTACTCAAAATGCTGCACGAGCAAACAGGAACTGAGAATATGAGATGAGCACTGGGGAAGTTTGTTTTCTGTCACCTCCTAAGATTTGACAAACTACATGTCATTTTGACACAAGTAAATCACCATGTTATCAGCAGAAATGTCCTGTTGTGACGGCATCTCCAGAAAACCAAATAACACACTAGCTAGTGCCATCGGTGCAGTGAAAGACATTTTCCAAAAATATTAGACAAGGGAACATTAGAGTGGGAATGAAAATCACGACTTTACCCTTATGTTACACAGTTTCTAGCCTTTTAAAGAAATGGTAGACGCCAACCAGTATAGTAGTATACTGGCGGTATAGGATGGCTTCTATTGGTTTATTAAATAATTTCCTTATTGTGTAACAGAGGTTACAAATTAAGGAATATTTTGACATTTAAGCTAGCAACAGGGGGCAATTTTGAACCTTACTGGGAGCATCCCTTCTAGTTTCATTGTTCACACCTAAAATGTAACATTAACAAAAAATGAAACACAGAAGACAAATTAGTTACAATTTAACAACTTGGGGAGTCTCTTAAGTCGTCAATTATTGTTGCATTTTACAAGAAAAATAGGCTTTTACCTTCGATACAGTGTTGGTAAACACCTTTTCAAAGAAAAAATCCAATTGTTGTTATTAGTGGTAAATGTAATAATCGCTTCAATTCCCCTTTGCCATAAATTATTGTACCTAAACCTAAAATAGTTTTTTCTCCGCCAGTCATTTTGTGTGGGCACTTTTTGTCCACAAATACAACATATGTCTTGCTGGATCCCTGTCTCCAGCTAACGGCCAATAAAAAAAATTCTCTGCATGCTGACAATGTCCATTTCATGAGGAAGCCTGAAGAGTCAAACACATCCCCAGCTGGGGGCTGGTTTGTCAAATGGCTTCCCACAGAGCTTCAAGCTAGCCCAGGCTGGAGAGAGGCGAAGACAGAGCGAGGGGTATGAGATGAAGACCTACTGGTTTGGCTAAATGGTAACAGAACAGACTCAGTGTCAGAGATGTCAATTAATATAGACCCACATGTCATACACTCATAGTGGCCGTCAATGCTGAAATAAGAGAATAGCCAGCGTTTTCCGGAGGGAGATGGCTACCTGCGGTGAGAAGAGAATGCCATGCAGAGATGCACTACGGTGAGAGTACAGGGCGCTTGATGTTGGTCCACAACCGTACAGCGGAAAATAAAAAAAGAAATTCGACCCAGGGTTTTGGAATAAAATCTTGGCGCTCAACAAAACAGATTTCTTCTCCTTCATCTAGCTACCTGTGGTTTCTGGATTTCACGTCTTTACACTTCTATCAAGAAACCCTGCTGCGATAAAAAATAATAAAAACTTTAAAACAGCGTTAGAAGTTACGACTGTGTCATTTTTTTGTTTTTCGTTTGTTCCTTCTTTTTTTAAACTTTTTCTTACGCATAACATTTTTTTTTAAATAGCAATATCTAAATGTTTCCATACACTCACACCAGATACACGGCGATCTATAAAATGATTTACACCAAATATCAATATATCTGTCTTGCTTCAAGTCAAAAACAAAAAAACAAGTGTCTTGACCCGCTGTGCTTTTGAAACCCCAGGAAGACGTCAATGGGCAAAATACAAAATGGTTGTCCACGGGAGAGCGGTGGGTCAGCATGTGTATATGTGTGTGCAAACGTGGATCAGTGGAGACCCCCTACCTGGGCATCGCGCTTCCTCCACTCCTGGGTGTGCTGTTGATGCTGTTGCAGGGTTGCCCTGGCCTGTCTCTCCAGGCTGCTCACCTCCCACTGGCGCTCCTGGACCAGGCTGTCCTTTTCCGCGCTGTGCTGCTGCTGTTGCCGCGTCCTCTCTTGCTCGTACTGCATGCGCTGCTCAGCCATCTGATTGGACAAGCAGGCAAAGAGAGACTTCATCAGCCAACACACACTCAGAGCAATCCTGTCGTCATGACAACTTGTCCATCCACCGATCCATTCATCCTTTCTTCGTCCTATTCCTTAAACCCCTTCCCTCCACCTAGAACACCCATGTGCCCTACCAATTTGGCGAAATTGGTAGTAAGGTGGGAAAAAAGCGGAAAAAGTTTCTCCGCTTCCTCACATTGTCAGAGGATGACATGATGTGATGTGTTTACATCTGGCTTGTTCCCCCGCCCTCCCACCTCTACTGCCAATTGTATATAGCGGCCCTCAATGTCCCCTGCTCTCTTCAAATCTGTCCCCCTCGCCCTATTCTGCCACCGGCATATAAAAGAGCAGCTAGTTTGGGCTATGCATGCAAGCTGGTAGGGGTTAGCCATCTGGCTGCAGTAACTACCCAATGCCCCATGCTATGCGCCTGACAGCATGCGAAAATCGGCTTAGGCGATGACTGTGATGATCATTATAAACGCAAATCAGAAAAAAAAAAACTTAAGACGGAGACAGCAGAAACCTTGAGGAGAACCGCCAAGATGCTAAAAGATTCTTGATACTGCTTTTACCTGTAATGATATTCTCAGGATTAATTTAACCAATTTCAAATCCATTCATGACATTAATCAATCAATCAATATCAGTTTCCATGTTTTCACAATTAATGGGATTATGCTCAAGCAGCAATTAACCAGGCTGCTATCATTGGAGTTCATGCTGCTAATAAAGGATATATGAAGTCAGAGTATAGCAAGGAAGTCAAGGAGCTGTATGAACCAAACAACATGAAGGCTTGCTTATTCTATAAACATACAGTAGACTTTAGTCTCACTGGAGTTACAACCAGAGACCTGCAATAAAGTAGAGGAAAATAAAACACTTCTAATGGGACACAAAAACCCAATTTTTCAGGGCTTAATCATCCTGGCAGCTGAAGCAAGTCTGTATCCCAGCATGACTGTGAGCGGCGTCACCTGCTGAGAGGTGAGCATTGGCAGCAGAGCTCCCAGCCCAAGCCCCCAAGCCTTTCCCAGGCTCTGTTCCCTTCCCACTCCCCCATGGCGGGGGGACGAGTGACCCCCACACCATCCCGCCGTGCAGCCCCAACCGGAGCCTTGAAAGGACAGCAGGGGCCTGGGGCCCATTCGCATCCCTGCTTTGAAGCTAATCCCCTGCACATTGTGCTTGACGGCACCCTACCTGGCCTGCCAGAGAAGCGGAGATCCACAGCCTCTATGCCTGGTGCCTTCTCTATCCCCGGCCCTATCTTCGGACGTTGCGTGCTATTCAGAGCAGGTGATGAATGAGGGGCTATCTACAGGAAGCCGGATCCCATCCCCAGCACTGAGAGGAAGTCTACAATGGACACTTTATTTTGGCAGCCAAGAATTTACCCCTCAGGTTTGGAGAGAGCTTTGCTAAATGCCCTCTGAAACGGGCAGTGGGAAGAATTATAGCTGGATACAAATATTATTTATCTGTGAGGCGCACACACACACACACACACACACACACACCATTTTTCTAGTTCATCATAAAATACCACAAAGCTCCATTAGACAAACACTATGCAGAATGTGGGCAGCATCTTCCACATGCTGCCACTGATGATGCTGATGTTGGTCTACGGTGCATTCCATACACAGACAAATTTGCACCGCCTTCATTTTCCATAATAAATAGACACAAATGAGATCCACAGCCAGAATACGTTGTCCCACAGGGATAGTCAGATGCATACAGCAGCACAAGTTACAGCTGACAGACTGATAAGAAGGCAATTGCTTCAAGAACTCCCCAGCAGGACATACTGCAACAGAAATTGGGGAAGGACGTCGTGGTTTACTGTTCGCTCCTGTTTAGAGTCTTGGGCCATGGGGGGTTTTGGAGGAAAGAGGGTATCTGAGGTGAAACGAACATGAAGAAATGGGCAAGATAGATCCATTGTGAGAAAAACAGCCACAGAAAAAGACGGAGAGGAGATGACAGAGAGCAGACCCAGCAAGAAGCCTGGTTGTGACATCACGTAGCGCCAGCGTGCAGCGGAGGATGCTGGGTGCTGCGGTTCTTAAAGGGACCGGCTTGGCGTTTATAAGAGAAGACTGAGTCGGTTATGGCACAGCTTGGTGCCACAGATACAGAGTGAGTTGGGTGTTACTGCACAGCACGACTCCAGTCAGCCTGGCCTGACATGGTTCTGTGTGTGTATGTGCAGGACAGTGAGGTAATGGGCTTCTTTCAGCTTCTTTCAGGGGGGGGGAAGGAGGAGGGTGTAGAGGAGAGTTGAACAGAAGCCCTATCTGGTCTCAGCAGGGGAGGCTGGGGTGAGTGTGGGAGGGGAGGGAGAGAGTGAAGAAAGACAAACCCCTTATTCCTCACTGTAGCTTTTGATTTGAAGATAGCCAGTGAGGGGCCGTGGTAAAGTATGTCCACAAACGTGCATGTCTGTAAACTAGACTCTTTTATTATCTGTTGTCCCAATCTACATCTGAAGAATGAAGCTGTTTAGGTTTCCCTTAACTCTCAAGGGCAAGTCTCTAAACCAGCCATCTGACCTCACTACATCACTCCAATGTCAAGAGGCAGAGCTCTGTCAAGACAATGACGTCCAGCTGCCAGGAGTGTCAGCTGGAAAAGAACTCCTTCATACATAGTTCCCTTTTTAAAGTCGCATTGAAGTTGCCCTTGAGGGAATGTTCTTTTGTGTGCATCTGAATGGGCAAACTTGACCCCTGCAATCTTGTGACACCAATCTCTCTGGAGTGGAGGCACAATTCACACACACATGCAGGCGTGGCTGATTGGGTACACACAAAGTACTCGTGGTCATGCTTGTGTGTGCGCAAAAACACAGTATTCAGAATGTACACACAACATAAAACGATTGTGCTCACAGTAACTCGAATAATCACACGTCTTCAAGTGCGTACAAATACATTTCCTTTCTTTCTTTCTCTACCCTTCTAACTGTGTAGCTAATGTCACCAGCACTCACATCAACATCATCCCAAAGACAGGCCCTTCATCTTTATATGTTTTTATCTTCAAGACAAAAGCCTGCCTGATGTGCTGCTAACCCTATGTAGCTGGCTTCAACTGTCAACTGCACCCCCACTCTCCGTAGCAGCAGACGATAATCGTCACTTCAATATTTTCTGCAACGCTTTGATTACTTACCTGTTTTTTTCCATGAGATGGAATTTATGATTTGTCAGAACAATATACTGTTGTTGGCACTCAAGACACCGATAAATTCTCAGTTACTGGATCAATTATAGAGGAATGAAAATGTCTTTTGGATATACAATCTGTTTAACAGTTTATGCGCCATTGTCTGCTTTCTATGACAGCAATAACTAAAAACATGCATTTTCCACTTTCCCCAGTTAAACGTTTTTCGTGGATACATCATAAACCCAATTTAATCTTTAAAAAGTGTGATTTCCCCCCCATAAGCATCATTATAATTACAAACACAAGTGTCCAGTCACGGAGCAAATCAATAACGGACAACCATTTCTCCACACCTTGGAAAATAACACTGGCCTTCTATCCTTCATTTCTAACTATCTACAGCAAATTACATGTGGTGTGAACTCCATCTGGCCTGGAAATGAGCGTTAGTATGCTTATTAAGGGACAGGTGGAGTGCTAGTTTGATGGCTGGAAATCAATCATGTTGTGGATACAGATGGAATATAGAGACGCTACACCAGTTTGTGCTGCACCCTCTTAATTCTTCTTTATTTAAAGGAAGATATCGGGATATATGAATGTACTGCTGCATGATGATGATGATGAGCAAAATAACATTCCCGATTATTCTGCCCGATGTTGTACTCGTGATTACACCGAGTTGTGAAGCCATTTAAAGGCATTCGTATCTTATATACAATTGTAATATGAATGTGGGAATTCACTAGTACACAAAAAACATTTGTTTGAGCAAATACTCCACTATAGTTGCACACAGGTTACACAAAGAAAGAAACACAAAAAGGTAACTGAAGATAACACTCTCTAAACACTGCCTAAAGTGGTAAGATTAGATTTTAGATTAAGGTACACATCCTTTATGGCTGAAATATTCAGTCACATTGCCAAAGATAAAAATCACCACTAGCAGGCTGGTGAGATTAAAGTGAAATTTAAGTAATAGAAATAGAGATTATGCTCCCTGTTGCCTCCAATGACACTTGCTGCCTCCGATAATATCCATTTCTGTGGTTTAATTGAATCCAATGCTCTACAAGATATGTCCTCCTATCAGCAAGCTGGATTTCAATGAGTCGTGAAAATGGTTTCTAGACTCCTAATCGAAGAAGAGTGACAGAGATGCGAAGATAAAGGGACCAAGCGCCTGCTGTGCAGATTGCATTAGTTTTCAACTGGAAACGTTTAAGATATGTAATGCGCCGCAATCCAAGCTTAATCTAAAGCGTCTCCCTTATCATGAGAAATTAATCAGGTGGAACAGATGGGGAGCAATAACAAGACTATTGCAAATGGATGTCAGTCCCCTTGGCTGGCTCCAGCTGCCCAAGTGTTCACCGATAATAGAGAAAAGATAACAATGTGGTGATGATGAGAGAAGCAAGAGGAGAATTCTTTCCCCTGGCTTCATCATGAGCAGAGAAGCAAGGCAACCGTTCACACATGGAGATACAGGTATAGACAAACACACTGTAGACAGATGGACAGAAAGTAACAGACTCTTACAGACCTGCTGCTCATATTTCTGTCTGAGTGCATCAAGTTGCTGGGAGAACTCTTTGGCCTGGTTCTCCCTGAGAGACTTGGAGCGGATCAGGTCCTCGTCGACCTTCTGCATCTGGAGCCATGAGAAGAAGAAAAAACGCAAAAGACTGCAGACAATTCAACATTTAAATACATAAATTATAAAATGTGTGTGTAAAACATTTAGGCTGGGTCCACGATCTGGAATACATTTATGTTGCTGAAAAGCATACATAATATGCGACTCAAAATCTCATATTTCAGAAGATTGGACATACATCTTTGTTCAACATTCTGCTATATTGCAGCATACGTACAACAAATCTAACGCATGCGGAACTTGCAAGATACCACCATGCATCTGCAGCAGAGTGATGCCACTGTAACATCTTTCTTTTAATTTGAAATTAATGAATTGCCATTGGGAAAAATATGTGCATCCCTTTATGTGTGATCTTATTGTAATGATATTGTAATAACAGCACATCAATATATTAACCTATTCATCAAAGTATGATATTATAATTAACATTAAATATGTAATACCAGTAGTTCACATCAAAATTCACATATTCAGGCACCCAGATAGCTCAGTTGGTAGAGCGGGCGCTCATATATAGAGGTTTACGCCTCGACGCAGCTGGCCCGAGTTCGACTCCGACCTGCGGCCCTTTGCTGCATGTCATTCCCCCTCTCTCTCCCCTTTTATGTCTTCAGCTGTCCTATCACAATAAAGGCCTAAAATGTCCAAAAAACAATCTTTAAAAAAAATTCACATATTCACAGTTGAATATGACGCAGTGAGAAAGTCACAAGCTTCTGCCTCTTTGAGGACTTTGTTTTTCTGAAAACAATAAGAGATATAATATCTATGCTTTTCATCTTAACTTCCTTGCAGCCAATCACTTTCATATTTACTGTTAAGGTGACGACAACCAAATCAATTGTAAATGTAATTTACTAAAACTCCTCTGAATCAGGGCTATGCTGTGTGTAACGCTCACGAAATGCTAAATGTGTTTTGATTAATCCATTTAAAATGCTGAAGCCTCCTTTGAACTATGCACGCAACAGAGATTTGATTCCGTGTGGTGCTTCTTTTTTCCCCATCCAAAATAGGGCAGACTCTTTCCTTTAAGTGAAGCCTAAAAGTGGGATGCTGATTTTAAAATGAGAGAAAGACAGATAGAGGAAGAGAGCGATACAGATAATCCATTAAGATACAACACCGTCTGCAGACAGAGAGAGGGAGAAGATGATGAGAGGAAAGATGGAAGGATGAAAAGAGAGAGTAAAAAACTTCTACGACATTAAAGCCTTTGCAGGAGAGCGTGATGGAGCGATGCATAAGTGGGGTGGGGAGAGAGAGAGAGGATGACAGGGATGCAGAAGAGACTGCTCCTCTCTTAGCTTTGATGTGGGCTGGGGATAAAGTCAGATTGGAGATTGGGATGCCAGGGGCTCAATGGGAAAACAGGGAACGAGCATGAGATGGAAGGATGAGAACAGGAGTAGGAAGAAGAAGAGGAAAATACGGCAAAACAGACATTTTCCAAGCAACGAGAGAAGATATCACTTCTCACCATAGTAAAAAAAACACATGGAGCCTTGTATTCAAGAAGCAGGAACAACCAAGAAAGCAAACCAAAGTTCTCTGTCTGTCACGTTTTAGTTAGTGTGCTTTTTTCCTAAGGGGTCTTGAATACGTTTTTTCACTTGAAAGGCAAAAGATATCTGAGGTTTAGGTTTCTGCCTTCTTTAGGTTTCGTATGCAAGCAGCACAAACATTTTAAATTTACTCTGGGGAAAAGTTTGCTCTGTGTGCCCACAAACATGACAAAGTATAGACTTGACTCCCACCCAACTCTCTCGTTTTCTTACACTACACCATACCAATATGCCGAAAAACAAGACTTGCTAAAAACTTGCTAATCTCCCGAACATGTCGCCCTTCATTCAGGACCACACTCAGTGCTGCCTCGTCAATACAGCGCACACACCAGCCAGGCAGTTCAGTTAGCACAGCGGGATGTAAATGCAACTCTATACGAGTATGATAAACTGTAAACAGCAGCGACAAAACTGATGGCAGTGACTGGGTCTGTGTCTATAACTGTAGCAGGCTACTGGATTGAGAAATTATGCCCGGGGCAACAGTAGGCCTCATCAACACACACACAGACACACACATAGCAAAAAAAAAAAAAAGCTTAACAAAAACGCCTATAGCCAAACTGTCTTGTAAGACAGCATCTGAAGTTTACAGCTGAGCGCGTATTGATTGGAGAACTCTCCCAATAAGCAGCAGCCCACGCTGTGTGAAGTGCTAATTGTGAGGCTGGCCTGTTGTACTAATTAGTCTGGCGGCTTAATAGGAGTGACCCATTCTTCATCGAAACCCCACCATCCCACATCACCCCCACTGAGAGGAAGTGAGGTCAACGTGCGATAGCAGAGTAATAAATGCAGCTGCTTAATGAGTAGGATAATAAATCATGTTGTTCATTTGGGATGACTAAATGAGTGAAAATGGCCTGGGGATGATAATGTTCTTTTTTTTTTGTCTTTCAGTATAGGAACAGTTGAAGCGGAAGTGAAGAGGAGGAATTTAAGCGCAGCCAGTGTTGCATCTGTGGTCAGGCTGTGTCTCTGCAAATACAAAATGTGTGTGTGTGCATTGTCTTGGTTACCGCCTGTGAAACAGCAAACATGAGAGAGTAGGAACACAACAGGAAAATGTACAAATGTGCATGAATATTAGAGACTGAACTTGAAGTACAGCATGTATACATATAATAGAATGTGTAGTACAGATGTGAATGGATACTGCTTTGTGTGAGCGAATATACTTTGTGCATTCAATGCGAAGTGTGTTTTATGCTTTTCTGTGTGTGTGTGTGTGTGTGTGTGTGTGTGTGTCTAAGCGCCTTCCACCAGCGCCTTGTTTGCCTTGAATGTGTGTATCAGACCTGAATTTTCATTTCAGCATAGGTCTTCTCAGAGCTCAGCTCCACCTGTTTCTTGAACTGCTCCAGTGCCATATCTGCCTGCTGGATCTGCTGCCTTTGGCTCTCCCTGGCTCTGTCCAGCTGGCTCTCCATCTCCCTTTAAACCCAACCAAACACACATACACACAGAAATGAATATCTGGAGAAATGCTTTGTCAAGAAAGCAAGTGACCTTTATTATTTTTATAGAACTTTCAAAACAGTAGTTAAAAAGTGCTTTCGAGAAGGAAGAAAAGAGAGACAACAGAACGATGGATGAAGAAAAGCATTTTCCTTTTTTACCCTTTTATTAGAAAGAGCAGAGTGAAGAGTGATGAGAAAGTCACTTTAGAATACAATTCTTCAGTATCTATCACCTTAAATATCTTTGTGTGTGTGTGTGTGTGTGTGTGTGTGTGTGTGTGTGTGTGTGTGTGTGTGTGTGTGTGTGTGTGTGTGTGTCTTCCATGCCAGTACGCTGCTGCTATTGCTGGCAAATGTCAGGTCACAGAGCTGCGGGCTGAATGGATTGACAGGCATACTGAGAGGGACAGCCTCATACTGAGAGCTGTCAGCGCCCAGCCCAGCGGCCCAGCCACGACATCATATACAGCAATACCAAGCAGCTGTCAAGTCAAACCCACGAAGGGTGTGTGGGGACAGGAGTGTGTTTTCGGGGTGGATGGAAAAAGGGTGAAAGAACGACAGAAGTGAAGGGAGAGTATGAGGGTGTTATTATTGTAAACCACCTGAGAATTTACATGTTGAAATATACAGTCAGACAGCGAGCACATACTAATGTCCTGAACCTAATTTCACCAATAGATGGTTACAAAATGTGTACGTCAAAAAATAGTATCCATAAAAATAAGATTTGAGGTCCAACTACCTAATTTACTAAGATGATATGACAAATAAATGTCTGGCTCTATAATGCCCTTTTATATTCATAACTGATGAGCAAACTCTGTAGTCACGCACAATGACACACATGATTTGTTTTTGACTTGGACCCAGCCCTGACTATGAGCAATCATGTCAACATGCGTTCACATCCCACATATTTTAAATAGTAGATTAAAAATCTGTATAATACTGTAGTTAAAAGTTTACTGTAAATCATTTTGTATTTTTTTTAATAAATAATATATGCCTGAAGACATAGAACATTATCTAAGACATTTAACAAATACATATACTCATCTATTTTTTTTTATTATCATGTACCCGTACATATAGTCTGGATAGAACTATGTACAATAAATATTTGTATGTTCCCCCACAGACTAGCATCCAACCAAAATCTAATAAAATACAATGAATGTCTTTTCATAAATACTGAATTTTTTTTTTTTTTTTTAAATCCTCGCTGGGAGCTACATTGAGGATAACTTTATGAAACTGGAGTGGTTTGATAAAAAAATGCATGTTTTTAGACCAACTGTTATACATTGCTCTAAATCACAAAATCATTAAGAAATCCTGTAAAATAACTTAAATAAACTTGTAGCACTCCGGTCCCTGCCATATTCATATCTGGTATATGGTAATAATTTTACAGGTGAACCTCATTGAAACTTTAGCACAAAGTGAAGACTTTTTTCTAGACAGCAAAGAAGACACAACTGCTATGCAGCTTCTAGTTTACTACAGCAGCTACTGAAAGTTTCCAAGACCCTTCTTCTGATTAATGCAGAGATGACAATGTTAGGAAGAGAATATAACTAGCTTTTTACAGTGTGTGGTGTGTACAGTACTATGCCCATGTGTGGCTGTGTGACGGTGCGCTTGTCTCCTGCTCCCTTGTACATGAATGCTCATTGTATGTATAATTATTCCCCGTGGACGGACAGGCAGGAGGAAGAATTAATTTTTGGCCGGTGGGTGGGATATTAAACCAATTATGAGAACAAATACGACGAAAGTACAACAGGCACATAACGGGTGGTGGGGGAGGACTGTTTTTCACACATTTATCTGTATTTCACATAGCAGCACTGTCAAGTGTGTGCATTAAAATTCATTCAAGGATATGGTCCATTAACACAACTGTGTCACACTAACACCTACAAAAACAAACTATATGTAGAGAAAACTATAGTCTTTGCCTGAACACACACATTTACAAAATTAGCCTTTTGTTAAGTGATTAATCCCTTACCATAATCAAAGCAACAACTTTATAAAGATAAAATGAAAAAAAAAAGAAACACAGAAAGACAGAGGAGATTAAAAACAGCAAAACAAGAAAAAAGGCAAAGAACAGAAGCAGAGGATTGAAAAAGGAATGTGCAAGCTTTCTCTCCTCCTTATAGTGTTCTGTCTCTTTGTAATTTTGGTCTCTCTCATGTCGGACATCAAACGACAAAGAAATTGTTTTTTTTTTCTCTCCCAATTTTGTGTACTCTGTAATTATTAATCAGTCTCGTTGCATGACTGCCTTCCGGGCGCAGACAGACACAAAAGGAAATGTGGAGAGACTAAGATGGAAAAGGAAAGAGAGGAAAAGATGGAAAAGAGGATGTCACAGAAATAGCAAGTTTTTTTGAAACTTCCAAGGCTGAGCAGAACTGAATTGGGTGTGTGTCTAGCTCGAGAGACGACGGAGCTTTTGTGTGTGTGTGTGTGTGTGTGCGTGCACATGCGTACATATGTGCCTTTGTTCATGAGCCACAGTCGCAAACTCTGTGTGTGACTGACAACTCTACTCAAGGAATGCACTATGACTAAGTTGGAGCTGGCTGCTGGACCTATATCTCTGAAGATACACCGGAAAAGTCACTGCAGCTAACTTCAAGTATGTGACACATTGAAACATATTATGCTCTATAGCTGGAGAGAGCAGGTGAACACATGGCACCATCAGCGATTCCTCTGAGAATAACTGTGTGTGTGTGTGTGTGTGTGTGTGTGTGTGTGTGTGTGTATGTGTGTGTGTGTGTTTCCCTGTGTGTGTGTGGTCACTAGAGCGGTAGACAGTGTGTCACCATCAATAACAGAGCAATGAGGGTGAGATGAGAGGACAGAGAAAAAGAGTCAGGGAGGCCTGGCAGGGAGAAACAGAGGGTAAGGAAGGAGAGGGGTGCCAGCGCCAGGGCGGCCCGTCAGCTTTAAATGGATCTCTGGTCAGAAAAGTGGAAGGAGAGGAGGCTCAAATTAAAGATGTGCCTTCTCTAAAGAGGAAGTCCTCTCATCCCTCAATCCTAACGGCTGTTTAAAGGGGAGGACGACAGGGAGGAGAGGAGAGAGGAGTGTTTGTGCTAGAAAGGGTGAAAGAGCTTCCGCCATCCAGCCGCCTGGCAGACAGGAGGGGTGCAGAGGGTGCCGGCGTTTTCCGGGCTGCCCTAACCACACAACGCCACGTGCCGCCTGTGTGCGAGTGTGCACCACGTGCTGGATATACAGAGACAAGGAACTTACTGTATGTAAACATTTATATAAATGTACACGTAATACAAGAGTACACATTAAAGTCAATGCAAACAGACGCAAGTCTAATTTCTTATGCAAATATTCTTTTCATGTAAGCAGAGTATTTAAGAATTGAATGGACTGTGATGTGGGTGGAGCCGCGCATGGAAAAGACTGACAAACAGACTAGAATGCACGCTTGCATGCGGATGCCTCTGGTCTCTAGTATAAAAAGACAGAGGGAGAGTGTGTGTACACGTGGTGTGTGCGCAAGTGCATGCGAGCGCCCGCGCATCTGCGTCTGTGAGCTCATCCAAACGGAATGATAACGAACCCACAGACACATCAAAGTGGCCTGAAAAAAAAATGAGGGAGCACATAAAAAGAGAGAAAATGCAAAACAAAAAAATAAAACCGAATTGGTTTTCATCCCAAGAGAAAGAGAAAGGGAGAGAGAGGGGGAAGGAGTTAAAAAGAGAGAGTAGAAAACACAATCATTGAGCTTGAAGGCTTTAAAACTGCCTACAAATGTGGCCTGTTTTGAAACAAAATGGCCACATAGGTAAAAAAGAAAGAGGCATCGCGTTATTATTATCCATCTCCCAGAGTAGCATCAGTGCACACCAGTCACCTGGCTGCTTGCAGGGAACAGTTGCCGCACTAGTATTGCTACCAGCCTTTCTTAAAATAAGTCAGCATTACACAATTGCTAACTCTTAAAAATACCTTCATGTGCTTTGTGCTACATTTTCAGTATTTATACCAGTCCCATAGATTTAGAGCTGAAACGATTAATCAGTTAGTTGATCAACAGAAAATTAATCGGCAACTATTTTGATAATCAAGTAATTGCTTAAGCCATGTTTTAAGCATGCCACAAATTCACTGGCTATAGCCTCTGTTTCGGTTCCAAATGTGAATATTTCTGATTTTCTGACATTTCTGTCTTCTATGACAGTAAACAAAATATTTTCCAGGAGTTTTGCACTGGTTGTCGGTCAAAAAAGACAAATGGAAAGACATATGAAGACGTCACCTTGAACTCAGAAGCAGCCGAAATAGACTTTCTTTCACTGTTTTCTGACATTTTGGGGATCAAATTATCAATCGATTAATCAAGACAATAATTGGTGGATTAATAATTAAATTAATCATTAGCTACAGCTCAACATAGATTCATTTCAAAGAGAAGGTCAAGAATAGTGTTAGCCGCAGATCACTGGACGTGGCAGAAGGAAAGGGGCTTAGTGCCGTGCTGAAGTGTTGGAGGACATGACAGATGACATTTCAACTCATCTATAAACAGTCTCATATGACGCTCATGCTCTCTCTACACTGGGGAAGAAAGCAGTGACTTTCCCTCGTGCTGTTTAGTGTGGGCGTCGGTTCTATTTCTAGAATGCACGCGTTTTCGGTGCGGCTCGAGCTGCGCCTGAGACATGCGTGTCACGCAGGCAGTGTGTAAGCTCTAACTTGTTAACATGGGAGCCGAAATATAAACGGACACGCCACGCAGCTGACATGCTCACGCGATGCAGCCAGTGTGTAGCCGGCCTAAGGAGAGAGAGGGATGAAGAGGGATCTGGTGCAGCCCAGGCTGACAGAACCACTATGTGGGCGGATAAACATGTCGGTAGGACAGAAGAAAAAGACATAATACACATCTGTCTCGTACTTCAAAACTGCTCTGGATTTTAGTTTGTTTCAAGTTATTTAATATTTCTACACAACTCATTCTTTACGAAAAGAGAAGACCTTACTCATGACATGGTTTGGAAACAGGGATTTTCTTCTCTTCGCTGTGCATTCAGATGCTATTTGGCTTCATTAATTATGCAGCCTACAGCATAATATGCTAAATCAACTAGGCACGAGTCCCTGAAGTAAACATACTGTATTTGCATATGTCAAATATTATGCAATGGAAAATTAAGTTGGAGGCTTTTTAACGAAAGAATGAAAGCCCTAAAGAAAATCTATCACGATTGAGTTGTTTCAGCACAGAAATTAACTGTAATAATTCATAGTGTCAGTGCATATTTGTAAGTAAGATAGCTTTATGTAAAAATTTGATAATCACGTAGGCATTTAACATCATTACACCATAATATGGAAGTGTCACAATATCAATCAGGCGCACGTATTTAGTGATACGAGACACTATGATGAACAGATATGACAAATTATAGCTGAATAACTAGGATACCAGGATACCAGGATAACTATTAAGTAATTTTCCTGAGTAGAAACTTATTATCTGCCCATTTAATTCAATATTCACAGAGACTAAACACTGCCTAGACTTGCTCCATTAGACATTCCTGCAGTGATAGCAGATGGTAAGCTTAGCCCTACTCCCCTATTCACTTGGAGCCCTAATACTTCAACAAACAGCTTTTATAGTTGATATTTGACTTTCTTGATTTTTATGGGGTTTTCATTTACCTATACTTATTAATTCAAGTATTATTAAAACAAGCAAGAGTATCTGAAGATGTAACTGTCCTTTACCCCTGACAAGCTTGGCTATGGGAGTTAAAGAGCTCATTCTAATTTCGCTTTTGTCAGGTCTGTGGTATCGAACTGGCGCTTAACCCATCCCTATCCTCCGCTTTCAATGCAGTTGCCATGGGAGTAAATATTGAGCCCCGGTGAAGCTTTTCAATATTCAGGATCCATACCTCCACCTGCTCCTGCACCTCAACACTAACTGGGGTTGCAGGCTGCACAGCCTCTGCTCAGCTACCTCTGGTCCCTCTCCGGACCACCACCACCCCTGCTTCCCTTCATCCCTCCTGTCATGGGATAGGAATGCTGAGAAAGATAAGACCACTTCAAAGCCACACAAAGATGTAGGGTATGCATGTGCATACACACAAACACAAAATAACATGAAAGACCATACTGGACGCATCCTACACCTTTAAGAGTACTAGGGCACTTTCTCATGCAAGCATGTGGGCATGCATGCACAAACACTAGGAAAGAAACAATGACACACAGACCTAACAGACAGGCACACACACTTAATACCCCACTAAAATAAAATGTTTCCTTGTCTCAAGAGCTGAACTACTTATTAAATCAAACAGTAGCCTGGTGGTGGGCTGTGTGAACACAAAACACATGAAATTCAAACAATTGCAGAAAAGCAAGAAACTATAATTAGGGATGAACAGGATTATGACTGAAGGAATGAGTTGGTGTAAATTATACACACCATGACACATCCCAGCCATGACAGCATGAGTGTGAGCACAGGTTTGGACAGCCAGTGTGTAGCTTCTCATGAAGGCAAGCACGCTTTCCCTGCAGCTGCCTACTGCAGACGCTGCCTCTGCCACTCCAAACTGTAAACGATCAAACTGAGCAGAAGTTGCTGCTGAGACACAGTCAAGAGTTGCTACAACCCTGCACCACACCTTAGCAGGCACATGGTTTTGATGAAGCCAGTTGGGTGCCAAGCGGCAGGAAGGAGGACTGGAATGGTACGAGGGAAAGCATAGAAAAAAAATATATGACAGCGGCTTCATGGGGAAAGAAATACCATAATCTAGATATAAACCAGCTGTTTTCTTTTCTACTTTAAACATTCAGGTGATTTTCTGATGTTTTTAAATTGTGATTTGGAGGTCAGTGTTGCAAAAGCAGGCAAGCTGTTCCCCAGATGAGCTTCCTCTCCCTCTTTATTCCCCCTCTGTGGTGCATCTCTCCATCTCTATGCTAATGCCCTGTAATGATCTGAGGCCCGTTGGGATGAAAGAAAAGGAGAGAAACTTGTTCTCTGCACAGCTTTGTAATGCTTTTTCTGTTGTTGTTGCTATAGTAACACAGACCTGGAACTCAAATTGACGCAGCAATGCTTATTTGCATGGCAGGATAGGGTGATTTTTCTTTTCATACTGGAAAGAAAGAGTGGGTGTAAGCCATGGAAAGAAAGGGGTGTGGATAACAGCTATATATGCTGCATACGAACAAACATAAACATTACTGACAACACATTTATCATCAGCTGTAGAAGTATTATTATCAAATATTAAAATAAAAATAGTTATTAATAGATCTATGCTGATATACTTTTATCAGTAGATTGTGTGGATCAACAAACATACCGGTAATAACAAAGAGCACATACAGTACCAAACATTATCTGGCACATGGAGGGCATGTTGAGCAGTTGTACTTGTTTAATTTCATCATCCATCCTCCCATCTTTACACACACACACACACACACACACACACACACACACACACACACACACACACACACACACACACACACAGCATGCGGTCTTGCTCTGACTTTGAAGTTCTCCTGGATCGCCTTTAAAGGCCGTCAGTGTTGCCACGACAGCAGGCAGGTAGACTATGACTGCTTGTGTGTGTGTGTGTGTGTGTGTGTGTGTGTGCGTGTGTGCATGCATGTGCGTTTGTGTGTGTTTAGCCTGAGTACTTAATTAGCTAAAAGCCTGATGGGCCACTTTCCTCTTCTCAGTGTTTAACACTAAACGAGGGAATGACTGGCTTGTTACTGATACTAACAACAAGGATAATTTATGCACAAACAGATCTGTCTGCTGTGTTTAAGCTTGTCCTCTGTTGCCGGGCTGACAATGACAAGCGCAAACAATAGGCAGGCACAACCATCAATGTCCCTTTGCGATCTTTACGCTGAATACTAAACTGCTAAATTTGTTTTGCACTGACATAAACACAAAGGAACAGTAATAACAACCATGTCCTACAGCTTAATACAATTTGTTATTCACTAAAATTAGTTATCCTTGATTTTAGAGGCCACTTAAAAAGTGTTTGGCTAAGACACAAAGTGCCTTGGGTTATTGATTAGGACCAAAGCAAAAAAAGCAAATACAGACAAGCTCAACCTATTATTGCCTCTGATTGCCATTATATATTGTGACAAACAGTTGAAAACCTATCAAGAGAGCTGATGGCACTGTGACTGGCCTTGGATGTGTGTATGGCTGGAGCAGCTGAGGTTGTTGAATGGGCGTTGTGTTTAATTGTGTAGAACACATTCCAGTTTCCCCAGGGAAACTGTAATCTGCTTGTGACCAAGAAATGTGGTCCTGCATTAGATTAAGTACCCAGTGGAATGTAATGCCTGGTTGACTGGTTGGTTGGAGTCTGTGGAAGTCTGGGGGCTGTCAGCAGAGTGTGTGTAGTTCTGAAGGGAAGGGAGTGATAGAGCTAGAGGGTGAGAGTAGGAAGCCGAGGTGGAGGTAAAGACTGATGGGGAAACTGAAGTAGGTCTCCACTTTTAGGGCAGTTAATAGGGGTGGGACAATATGCTTTTGTCCCGATTCGATTCCTTTTGCGATACATGGGTGCCGATCGATTTGTATTGCGATTTTCATTTATTGTGATTCTAGAAGTATTGCGATTCGATAGTATTGAGTATTGCGATTTTCTTTTCCTTCTTTAAGAAAAACAAAAGTTCAATAATACACTTCTAGAGATAGTTACATCATGAGACATTTCTAAAAACTAATTGTTTTCTAAGAAGAATGCACATCACATGTCAGTCAGTCAGTCAGTATTTGTAAAGAAGTACATAACATGTATTTTCTGCATTTTTTGCTTTGGGTCTGTTTTGCTAGAAACGGATATGATGTAGGCGCAATCAGCGTTACTGCATAAACAGAAAATGTTTTGGTAAAAAAAATATATATATATTGATTCTAGGGAAAAGAATTGATTTAAAAAATCGTCGCAAAAAAATCACGACCCTAGCAGTTAATGTTAATAATTATCGAAAAAATATATAATGCTGAATTATTATTATCTGAAGCATTACTTTGACACTCGTTAAATTACTAATAATTTTAATTCCCGTATAATAGTTCTGTAATATTCCAAAAGGGGCTTAAAAGGTATCTGGTACCATTTTTCACGGTAGAAATATGCTCCAATATGTTCACCAGCTAGTGGCTAACTGTGTCTGTTTGTTGTTTGGTGCTGGAAAGGTATTATACATTCATCAGAGCTTTTACACTCAAAACAGATGATTGGATTGATGAGCACAATGAGAGTAAAGTTGCGGTAAAGTAAAGACGCTAAAAGGATCTGTAGGGCTGAGGGGAACTGCAGAGTTGGGCAATAATTGTCTCAATGTTTATCAATAACAGTGAACCCTCCACATCACACATACACAAATATTGATTAGTGCAGCTTTAACTAGGGTTGGGTACCGAAACCCGGTGCTTATACGGCACCGGTGCCTTAACAACCGGTATCTACCGGACCGAATAGTAACGCGGATTTCGGTGCCTCATTTCGGTGCTACTGAAATGCCAGGGCTGCCCTCTGATGCTCCGAAACGGACAGTAGAGGCAACAAATGCATTGCTGCATGTGACACTAGTTAACATAATACACTTGGCAGCAGGTAACGTTAGCCTACCATTAGCTAGCAGCTGGATTAAACACGGTTAAAATGCTGACAGCTAACGTTAAACGGTGTGACTGTATTTCACTGTAGAGGATTCCAACACTGAGATGTAACAGTCGGAAAAACACAGACGGTGCGTTCACTTGAAACTCGCCTCGCCAGCCTCGTGGTGTATTCAAAGTTATTGTAAAATACCCTTTTTCCATCTAGTGGTTGTTTTTGTCGTTTACCAGCAATTTACTGGTGAAATAAGTTATTGTTATAAGTTATTGTTATTACATTTTTAATAAATCATTTAATTTTGACCATATGGCCTTAGCAATAAACAAGCCGTTCTTAAATGTCGCCGACTGTCGTTTTGTGCTACTTTTTTCTTTTTTAAATATATACATATTTTTTTTAAATCTTTCTAAAAGTATCGGTTCAGGCACCGGCACCGTTTTAAAAGTATCGTTTTAGCACCGGTATCGGAAAAAACCCAAATGATACCCAACCCTAGCTTTAACACATTTTAATTTTACCTTATGCATACTATAATTTAAAAAAAATATATTTCTACAGTATGTCATGATTTTTCTATCTTATTAAATATTAAATCTATATTAAACTGACTCTTTTTTTCTTCATTATGTTACTTTTTTAGTAACATGGTATTTTATTTATCAGTTTATTCGTGTAGAGACTGTTTGATTTATACTGCAGGATTAAGTTTGCTAGTTTTCTTCAAGACAGCACAAATTCTTATCACATGTAAAGCTTCTCATCACAGTTACCAGGCTCTCAACTCCACCGGTACTATTACGGTAGTTATAAAAAAAGATCAAAGAGAGTGTGCAAGGGTTGGCTTGTTAAAGCCAAACTCCACCTTAAATCAGAATTGTTCTTATGATCAAAGACTAAAGTCAGTAGACATAAACAACTCTCTAATAAAGGTTGAAGCCACAAAGTCGAGGCTCAAATGTGTGATACTAATAATTGCAAAATAAAAGCTCCACTAGCATTATGTATGTTGAAAATGTCATGACCAAAGGGGGAAATTTCAGTACAAACAGTAATAAAGCACAACATTTGTCCATAAACCTGTCAAATAACCCCGGGCACTATTGCTGTTTTGACGATATTCCTCCTAACTTCTATCCTTTGCACACACATACACACAAACACACACCTTGCCCCAAATTCTCCCTGATGGCATTCAATTCTATTATATCTGTACGATTCAGCCCGCAATTTACATCAACGGCACACACATGCACACCCAGACAGGCTGACATGCTGAAGGCGTGCCCAAGACCATTATGTCAAACACTTGGCCAAAAGGGAAGGAGGACCACACACAGACACACTAATACACAGATGAGTTTAGAGCTTGCTAATGTCATTATTGTGTAAATACTAACATAACTGATAAAATGTACAGTCAAGTATATACGAGCAAAGCCATTTGTATTCAGACTTGGGCTACATGAACCCTAATGTTGAGTGGAGTATTCCATTTTTTGCTGGTTGCGGCATCTGTCCCATCACTAACACTAGATAAATGTTTAACCATAGGAAATATAGCAATTTTGGATACCAACTCTCTTATCAGTACAAAATTAAAATGTTTTGCTGTTCCGATTTAACACTGACATTGTACAATTTCAAAAACTTTCACTGCGATACTCAAATGTATTACTAAAACTAATAACACTTTTAGTTTGGCCTTTGTCACTGTACCTGAGTGCATCTTCTAGTTTGGCTATCTTCCTCTTAGCCTCTGTTCTGTCTTTCTCTGCTTCACTTTGGATTGCCAAAACCTGAGGGAGTGAGAGAGAGTAAAAGAGAGAGAGAGAAAGAGAGTGAGAGATAGAGGTGTAGGTGAGTGCAAAAGCAGACAGCATCAAACATCACTCAACAAAACTCTCCTGCCTGTGACCTTGTACATCTGGTCTTGTCTCTTCTCTCTATCACCCATCACCGTCAAAAGTACCATCTGAGCCTATCCGCCTGCATTGAGGGCCTCTCACTCTGGATCTGTGGCAGCCATATGGGCCCTTATGTCCAGATACCTTACTCCGGCCTCCTTCACATCTCTCATTTACCACTCCTGAGGAGTGGAAAAAATAATTTTTCCAGGGGAAAGAATTTTTTTTTATTGTTTACATCTCCTGTCACCATCCAGAAGATAGAAGGTGGAAAACAGATATAGGTTTATTACAAAGACAGGGTAAAAAACGTAATGTATTTGAGGAAAACCCAAATAATGATTTTCTTTCAGAAAAGCTTAATTTAAATTCCCCCTGACCCTGAATAAAGTGCACAGAGGCCGGCTAAGTTCTTGCAGGTGTATCAGCCAGAGGGGCCCGTCACTGGGTATGCCAGCCTACCACGAGCACACACATTGTAACTGTGGCACTTTGAGGATGACCCAGGTGCAGCAGGTCTTTAAAATCTGACTCTCACCTTAGAAGTCTGGCTTGGATCAGTCTGGTCGAGCTCAGATCATTAACAATGGTCTCCTCACTCTATGGTTTACAGCTGCTCTATGGCTTTGAAGAGGGTCTCTCAAAAGTAAAGGCAATTAAGTGCCGGCCAGCGTACACTGACAGTGCATACCTCAGACAGTAAAAATGTCCCTTTTGATTGTCCGCTTTTGCAGAGTGACTGGGCAACTTTATTCAGATTTTCTTATAACTCCCATTCTCAACTTTCTTTTCTTTCTTTAACTTTATAACTGATGCTAAATTATACATTTCCCATCCTCCTCTTTCTTCTCTGCCCAGTCCTTCATCTTCCTGTTAATCATGGCTCTGATTTTACGAGACTAGACATAAAATCTAAAAGTAAGGAGAACCAAAAAGGAACATGTGACTCCAGGCTTTGATCTCCACTTGACCGTAATAACTTTGTCCAGGGCTGTTTTAATGCAACGACAGAAGCTATGGAGCTCAGTGGATCGGTTTACTGAAGTACACACTACCTTTTTCTCACAGTTGATCTGCACTTCATCTTTTTCCTGGTGAAACTTCATCTCTTGATCCTGAAAGGAAGCAGAGTTAAAATGATACTGGCGATCCTGTGACAAACACCCAAAGACGAGCCCATTCTAAACTAAAGCATTGTCCTAGCTGGTGACAGTGACAGGGACAAATAGAAAAGATAGATGGCATTTTTGCTTAGGCGTGTGCACTGCGCATATACACATTAAAACATGCACACACCCTTGCCATCACAAAAATCATACCCTGACTTGTTGGTGTCTCCGATGTTCACTGTCCAGGAGCTGCTGTTTGAGTAGAGCTACAGTTTTCTCTAAGTCCTCCATTACCTCAGAGGACTGGAAGAGAGAAGCAGAGAGGAAATTGGTATAAAAGAAATGCAGTTACATTTGGTACAATTTTGTATTTTTCATCAATTAACTGTAAATCTAGCAGGCTGAGAGGGAGAGTCACGTGGAGGTGTTCTGGTAATGTGGACCTTAGCAGCAGACAGAGCATGCTCCTGATGTAAGTGGCTCATATCAGTCTCATGTTTGGCTTGGAGCCTCTGCACCGTCTGCTCATGCTGCTCCTTCTGCTGCTCCTTCTCCTTCTGCAGAATCATATTTCTGTGGCAGAGCATGACAGGGTGGTTAACACATACACTGACCTGCTCATATTCCAATTAAATAATTACATGAGTCACTTTACCTCCCTGTTGCTATAATTTTGTCTTAGCACATCAAGTATTTCTCGACACCTTACACGCATCTTAATAACATGTTATTTTATCACGTTAAGCCCTAAAGCAGATACTTTATAATAAAGAGTACATTTGATGACCTAGTTATGAAGAGTTGGCACATAGTTTAATCCCCCCCCTTATCACTCCCTATTTCACAGACCGTCTGTTGGCCTCCTGCAGTTCGGCGCCGATGGATGCAATGTGAATCTCCAACTGGGCCTTCTCCTGTGTCACCTTCTGGCGTAGCGCGTTGCCCTTCTCCACCTCCAGCGACTGCCGTTTTACCCGTAGCTCCAGCTCACGCACCGTTTCCTCCTGAACCACAAGCATACACAGAAACCACTGAACCAAACTGTTTGAACCACTAAGGGCACTAGCCTGAGAAAATGTCATTGGTCAGAGGACCGCATGCACCCATAGTGAAGTCAAACACAGAAATGTGGTTGCTAATATGGAAGAATGTGGCTAACAATGTAGCTGACCACCTCTCTGATTCTTTAAAGTTAAAGACTTGTAATGTATAGATAGTTACTGCTTAAGTTATATTTAGTACTTATTATCAGGTCTAAAGCTAAGGTTGGACTTAAAATGGATTGATTTGCACTGGTATTCTCCACAGATCTGAATCATCAAAACCAAAAACATCTTCTCTATACAAACTGTAACAAAGGTCAAACCACCAAAAACCCTTTCAATGCTACACAGGGAAAGATCTTATCAAGTAAAAAATATTTTATCCAGTCTACAAAAGCTCAACTGCAACAGTGCCTTTGAAAAGTTACTAAAGCTAACTCCAAGATACTGTTTCACCTTGTTGCCCAAATACTGACAGCTGGAGCAACACAGGCACAACAAGGTAATTTCCCCTTTTCGTAACCCTGCCACTCTTATTTAAACATGTCAAATGTCAATGTGCCTATATATTCATCATATTAATAAACTCCAACTGTAACAGGATTATTTAAGCCTCAGTTTCTGGCCACATGTGGTGCTGTGGAGCAATGTTTTGATTAGTGGGTCCCTGTTTTGTTTGTATCTCGTGCCCTTCCTTACTTTGAAAATACACCGACAGCGAGGCGCATATCAGAGTGACCTTCAGTACAATGTGAGACAGTTTTGATGTACAATAAAACTCCAATGTTTAGCTTTAAGTAACTTGTGTTACAGAAATGTGTACAATCTAACTAATCTCTAACTGTGTTATGGCTGAAACTAGATCGCTCCACTGTGCCAACACTGTTGCGTTATTTCATTGGCAAATGTCAAACGCTCAATCAGGATTCAGATTTTCAATAAAGACAATGATCAAAGGCCAGCTGATGCATACAGCTTCTTCTGGCACAGATTTGATGAAAAGAAACGTCCCCTCTCTGCATACTGTCCTACAGCATGTGCATGTGTGTCTTTGTGTGTCTGTGTGTGCTTATGACAGCGTGGAATGCAGTGTGGGCAGGCTGATAAAGGCGATGACGGGGCGCTGATTAAAGATGGAGCGTGCTAGTCAATCTAGACGATGACAGAGGCTGGCGATGACAGGAGGTGGAATGAGGGGAGAGGAGGGAGCGGTGTGTTTGAAAAGAGTACGAGAGCAGCGCCCAGCGAGGCTGGTAAGAGAGATTTTTGTCTTTGCGTTAGTAGCGTAGGGCTCTAAGAAAAAGGAACAAGGGGTCTGTGTTGTGCTGGGACGCGTGCTGACACTTAGTATGAAGAGGTGCTTCTTCTCATCTCCTGCCAAAGAGCTGAGGCTGGACTGGGCACAGCTGGACACACTCAGAGGGAGCAAATTATGTCCCCTAATTAGGTGTTTTAGAAGGAGAATTACAAGGTGTGAAGAGCAGACTACATAAGGTACATTATGAGCTCTGCTCCCCTTCAGAGATTTAGAAGTGATAAAGTCTTTGAAGATGAAAAAAAAAAAACATGTAATTTATAACATAAAAAGTTATACAGAGTGATGGATGACGTTTTACAGTTGTTTTTTTTTAATCAGAGCTGAGGCCAGCAACTGTAAGGCAGCCTGCATCACTCATCTCCTGGGACTTGTCAGACTGTGTGTATGCATGCACGTTAGTGTGAGCAGCACGTGGAGGAGAGAGTCTGACGGAAGACAGAAGAATGGGACACAGAGCATAGCATGGACTTGTGGGACAGATGTCAAACAAATACTCCTGCAAGTTTGTTTACTCCTGTTTTACTATAACTATTACTGGGGATGCACAGATATGGCTGTCTAAGGCTGATAGCACTTTAAGACACTTTAAAGTTCAGTTATGTTACACAAACTCCTAGCAACAGAAGATGACAAAATGCTAGCTCAACAATCATCAAACTATCAGCAGTACAAAGAAAGGCATATTTCTGCTAGTTCATCTCTAACCACAAGACCATATTCATCATATCTCCATTATCAGTCATTTGGATATGGACATGCAAATACTACAGTCAAGAGTTTGAATGGTGCAATACCTAGGCAGATACTGGCTTGTCTTTCTTTTCAAACACCCACTTAGTCACTCTATCTGCTCTGCCCTGTGTATAGATAACATCCAAAAATAACATCTGCCATATCTATAAGCCCCTTGTGAAATCTTTGATCTGCTGTTGGATAGAAATCCAACCAGGTAGCATTGGGCAAATGAACATTCATCATTTCACTGTTATTAAACAGGATCCAGTACGCTATTTTAGAATGAACACGAATCATCAATCTGAGTGAAATTTTCACATTGCATCCTGAGAATTAACTTTTTCAGCTACTTCTCCCCTTCATAGTAAGCAGAGGTGTAGTAGTGGCCTGACACAAATGGGTATATAGTATTAAGTGTACAAACCACATGCTCAAAGCTACTGAAGCTACTGGGTCAAAGTCGTGGAGGACTGAATATTCTACAAGCACACGTCTCAGGTCTTCTGACTTCTTGACATTTTTATACTCGTATAACTATCAGCAACAAGTCAACAGAGCAAGACAGACCTTTTCACAATAAAAGAACACAAGACAACATTGACTCTAAAGATTTAAGCTTAGAGACACCAACCATGAAACCAGGGAGCTGTAATAATTTACCTGAGATAAAGTCCACTTTGAACTTCCTACACAAGGTGAGTGCGTGCGTGTGTGTGTGTGTGTGTGTGTGTGTGTGTGTGTGTGTGTAGGTCGGCCCAAACTCACAGCAGGAGAGCAGCTAATTTAAAACGACAGAGGGCTCTTTTCATTCTCTCTGGCCTTCTCTGTCCTTAATTATTAAAAGAGGGGCCTTAGCACCGGCCCTGCACTGTCCGGTGTTTGATGCCTCCTAAATGTGGGCCTGTTGACAGATTAAGGCCAGAAGCAATATGCATGTATGTGTGATATGTATGAAAGCCCACGAACGCTGATACTGATAACAATACTATTTATGAAGCACTGTATTCGATTGGCCTCAAGTGTTGATGAGCCCCATTAATATAATGTGCACAATCCTGCTTAAAACCAAAGTCTTTTCATATGACATCAAATAAAGTGTAGCTTTGGGAGGTGTGTGTGTATGCGGGAGTTTTAATACACAAGTGGATCAAAGACCTTTATATAGATGAAGTCGGCAAGATGTGAGAGTCATTACCTCATCCCTTCATTTGAGCCATGGAGTGGCGTGGGTCTCTGTTTAATAATTAGAGATACAACCAATGTATACACTTTCCTATCGTAAGCTAAACAATGCAAGAGTTTTATGCAAAAGGCAAAAATGTCTATCATGTCATCCAGAATCCTGTTTGTTCCAGTAAATGTCTGGTGTTGGGTAAATAAAATGATTTGCCCACATGTGTCAGAGCACTTAAATTCCCTGCCACTGGTAAAGAGGATGCTCGGTCTAAAGCTGCTCATTCCTTTTGGTATAGTCTATATCCACGACCTTTCACTTCAGGGATTTCAGGGATTTCGCCATATGTCCTTCTTTTCGGCCGTCCGTTACCTTATGCTTTCTTTGTGTTGTAATTTTAAACTCTGGTGGATTTATGAGGACTATGGTTAACTGCTCCTCAGATCTCTGCAGGGTAAATCCAGACAGCTAGCTAGACTATCTGTACAATCTGAGATTTATTTTGCACGACTAAAACAACTTTTGAACGAACACATGTTCCACCAAAACAAGTTCCTTTCCGACGCTATTTTGCAGCGGCAACGCGGTTCCGTGCGGCCCATGACGATTGTGATTGGTTAAAGACATGCCAATGAACCAGAGCACGTTTCTCTCCCATCCCGGATTGCTGTGTGGACTCACCAGACCGTCCTATGCAGCGCTGTGGAGGAAGGTCTGGCAATGCAAAACTACTATTTTGGTATAAAGTCATGATCCCAGATGGATGGAATAAACACAAGTGTACTAACCCAAGTTAAATCATGTTACATAAGGTCTAGGTAAAACTGTTATTTGATACGATTTGGAATCAACCACAAAGTTGTCTTGTATAGATACGCTGGCTGTCAATGATACATGCTGACAAAACTAAAGTTTCCTTCAGCCTGATTAATATCTAAATGCTAAACACGCACATTAATACCTGCTGCTGTACTCACAGTTGCCTGTGACCGAGCATTATACTCAGCCTCCATCTTAGCCAGTCTTTGGTTGGTGTCCTCCAGCAGCTCCTGGATGTTCTCAGTGTGTTTTTTCTGCAACTCAAACTTCTCCTGCTCCATCTCTGTCACAGCAGCATGCAGCTGGAAGTACACAGAATAACGACATGTATCAGCCACAGATCTTTGTCCCTGTATTTCCACGACTACTTGCTTTAATTCTTTGATCATTTCTTCTTTCATTAAATCTATTTCTTTAGGCATGTAATATCTTGCTTAGTTAAGTGGAATAATATAAAAATAATAAAAAGTTTTTTTTATTACATCTGAGAAAAATTGTGAGAGAGGACTGAAAATTTCATTAGGATCTTATTGAGCTCCAACAGATCGGTTAGCTCGAGCTATCAGGAGTGAAAACACAATTTACCCAGGGTAGAGAGCATTCATTTTTTAGCACTAAAAAAAAAAAAAAACACACTAACTTAAGCACAGCATGAAAGAATAAAGATTTTTTTCTAACAGTGCAGGAGAGCCTGTCTGCTTCCAGCAAAGTCTGCTAGTCTCATGCTATCAAACAGTCTTCCTCTGGCTCAGGGCTGCTTACAGGGGTTGGGCTGCAGACTATCCAAACCCTTCAACTTGTCCTCATACCTTCTTCTCCCACTCGTTTTTCAGGGAGTCGGTGCTCTGATCCGACATCTTCTTCAGCTCAGCAATCTGCTTCTCTTTGCTCTCGCAGATGACCTGGGATTCCCGCAGCACACTTTGAACTGTGGAAGAGCACATACACAAACACACAAAGAGCTGTCAGGCCCTGCCTCAGGGTATGTGCACAGATGGACACGCACGCACGCACGCACGCACGCACACACACACACACACACACACACGCACGCACGCACGCACGCACGCACACACACGCACATTGATGCGCTGTCAGTATATCAATGTCAATAAAAGATATTGCTTCTATCAAATGGCCAGTAGTGCTTCTCTTTGCCAAGTTTATATGTTTCTCATCAAATCCTTTCAGAGACAGACGAAAGAACGGAGAGGCGAGGAGTGAGATGGGAACAGGGAAGAGGAAATTAAGCATGAAGAAAAAGGCACACATAGTGCAATTAAAATGTACATTGAGCAGCACGGCTGGAGAACGTCACCCTACACCAGCGCAGTCTCTTGTATCTTTTCGGGCCTTTTACACCAAGTGTTCAGAGACACTAGTATAAACATCCTTCCAGTTAACCCTGCAATCCTGTGACCTTTCACCTTTCCTCTCCAGCTTACGGGTCATCTCTTCCGATTCCTTCTGCTTGGCCCGATAAATGCTCTTCATTTCCTCAATCTCACCATTCTTTCGGTCCAGAATCTAAGAAAGGGAGAGGGAGGTTGTTTTTTTTAACACGTCGGAGAATATTCAGCTTTTTTACAGCAGAGAAAATGGCTAACTTGCTTACATTATGAAGGTTCTTGTTAAAGTGCCTTGTCTGTCTGAAGCGTTACTTTCACCAGTAGCTATTAAAGCTATAAACCGAAAGCTATAAATAGACACATTTTCCATGCAAAGTTTTGAATTTTTACTCAAGATCCTCAGTCGCATTTAAATTTAAAAAGGTACCAATCGTGAACCAAATATAAACAGAAGGGAATACAACCACCAAAAACAGCACTGGAACCTGCAATCACTCTTAAAGGTGTCTGACCACTAGTAGATGTCTGGAGAAATGTTTTTATGTGTGTCCCTGCTTTGTTGGTTCAAGTGCACACACACACACACACACACACACACACACACACACACACACACACACACACACACACACACACACACACACACACACACAAGGATGCATATTCACGCTAGTGAATTGCTGGAAATGGTTTCACATTTTGACATTAATCTACAGCTAGGTGTAACACACCAAGAAACACAGTGATGCGCCAACAAGACAGGGAAGAAGTAGAAAGTAAACATAAATGCAAACAATGCAGGATTCACAGCCTCAAGGATGGTAAAAAAATTAGTGTAAACTGAAACTTTTGTTTGTTTACAAGAAAACCCACAGGGCACCTTAAAATTGAGTAGCAGGTCTATTCAAAAAGGCACTAATAGTACAACTAACTATAGCCGACCGGAGGGATTTTTGCAGTTCCTAGAACATAAAATTCCTAGAACCCTTTTTTTCTCATGTTCCGACTGGACCAATTTGGGGATTTTTCAGTCCCTCTGGCCGCAGTTCCTGTAACTCTTTCAGCTCCTACTTCAGGGCAGGGTCTTTTCCCTTTTCCCTTTTCAGCATATGAACCTAGGTGAACGAGGGTTGGGTTTCCAGTACAGACAGACCAACAATGGGACAATTTTAACAATTTTCGCCATCTTATTCATCACTAATTTCACTTCTGACAACGTTTTAATTAACAATTTGCTTCAAAGTTTTCAGAGTTGAGAAGCTCCATGAAGTAAGGCGACAGCCAGCAGGCACCTGCCCCGGCCGCTAGCTCATCGCTGGGCCAGTCATGCTCAGAGACCCCGCTGTAAGCTGGAGGTCTCTCAGACCGGTCTCGCCGGTTCGCCGTTGACGGTTCGTTTGTTTAAATATCACAACACATGTCCATTATAAGATTAACGGCAACCTGTGGTTAACCGTCTTTTCGGAGTTAAACTCCACAAGCGTGTCCTGCGGCTCGCCGGCCGTCACACACACACACACACACACACACACACACACACACACAGTGCAGCAGGCAGAGGCGGGGGAGAGAGAGAGATACCCGTTTCTATTCGGGAGACTTGTTTAAATTATGACAAATATGCTATATACATTAGATTTAGTATTTAATTCATACTTTTCTTGGTGTATTTGTTTTCTGATTTTAACGCTATAAAGACCGTTGCCATGCTTGCATCACTCCCTTACCCCTCCTACCAGTGAGTCCCTATGGCCACTTGGCCAGTGCGAATGCAATTGGAAAAAACGGTTTTGGGGGAGAGTAGTTAGTAGATCTGTTTAGAAGTGGACTTTTCCTATAACCAAGTTCCTGTAACTACTTGGTCGGAAAGTGGCTAATAACTACATGTAAATAATCAATGTTTTCAAGGATTATTTACATCAGTGATGTTTGTGAACACTGCAACAAAACAGCCCTTTATTCTCAATCATGATCATTTGACTTAAAATGTTATTAAAAGGAAGATTGTGTATACATAATTCACTGTATGACCTGACAGGACCTCATCTTCCACATGCCTATCTAATCCTAGGAGGGCTACAGGCTAACTGAGTAAAATGCCATCTGAGTGAACCACCTGTGCTGAGGTGTGATGAAGTAACTGCATCTGCTTGCTGCTGCCATCTGTGAGCAATTAGTTAAATAAGGCCATGGAGAGCTGAAGCTCCATTATAATAGGACAGTCTAGTACTCTCCATATTGAGAAAGAAGGTGTATATATTGTGTCTACTGCCTGGTGTGGTAGAAGGTACATTTTCTAACAGGTTGTAAACAAATTCCAAAGGTGGTTTTCTGCCCAGTTACTTGTAAAATTGTACTCTATAGTCATGACGAATCCGCAGTCACCTTACCAAATTCTACTCACAATGAAATCAAATAGTTTACTTAAATTGTATACAATTATATATATATATATATATATAAATAAATAAATAAATAAATAATGGTATTACACATCCAATTAACAAGACACAACAAGACAGACTAGTCCAACAATAGATGATGCTCTGATTTTCTGTCTGAAATGGCAGAAAGTAAGAGTTATTTTTCTGTCAAGAACCGTCCCAAAGCCCATAAGACTTTATCTTTCTAGCATTTTGTTCTATCCAAGTGCACTTAGTCACCAAACCTGTCATCCTCGCTGTGTGAATGGGACGGGGGAGATGAAAGGAGGATGGGGTGGATGGGGCAAAGTTCAACAAACATTTAGGGATACCCAATGTTTTCCATTTTGCCACCCCAGAGAGATTGTTGTCTTTTTTAGGGGTCCACCGAGCAAGGCGTGACACAGTGTTAGGTCTAGAGAGAGTGCACCAGAAGGTGGGAAATAACAGCTTTTAGTAAGCCCATTTTAGGCTTTTATACGACATCCTAATGTGGGGGGAATCTAGCCTGGCTGTCCATGACTTTAACCAATATCACCAGTGAATGGAGTGAACATACCTACAAAATCTGAAGTTAGAACCTGAGTATCCTCCCTGTATGTACAGAGAAACTAATTCCACAACAAAAACACTAATGTAATTAAATCCAAATGGTATTCAAAGAAAATACAGTATATTATTCACCATCTATTGTCTTCTGGTGTACACTGTGGTCTAGTGTTAAAGCTTTAGTGCGTAACTGTTTTATATTAATAAACGTCCACGTTACATTTAAGCCGTTGCCAAAAGAGTTGATACAAAGCTAATTAAGACTATCAGCTTCACAAAACTCTCTGTATTTCTCAATATGGCTAGGTTTAGAAACTGGTGTTATCCAGCGACTTTCGTGCGCAGAAAATTGAGTGAAGAGTCCATCATGTTTTTTTAATCCTCCGTGTCCTCCTTGGCTACTAGCAACTGCGTGGAGGAGGGGTGGGGGTGGTGTGCGATCACTGACTACGCACTACAGCTTTAATCTCAGATCATTTGCATGTTTAGAATGAGAACATAAAGATGTGCTTTTTCACATGAAGTTATTAGGCTACATATTTTAGAACTGTACACAGTACTGATCCACAACCATTAGCATATGACACTTGGGCCTGTTCCCTCATTGCCCTCTCCACAATGACCAGTAGCCTTTCGGCAGACCATACATTATTCATAAGGAGACTAATTAAAACTAAACCTAGCTTGCCCACCTTCCATCAGGCTCGTCAGAGTGCACCCCTGAATTACTCCCCTTTGAAGCCATTAGAGGGAATACTGGGTAAAATTCTGAGGAAATTAAATCGGACATAACTCGCAATCAGTATGAAATTAAGGAGTGGGAGAGAGAGCTAGCTGTCATCCTGTCTCTTGTCAACCACAAAGAAGCAACGGGCACCTTAAAGTGGAGGAAAACTGGAGTGTTTTTCTTTCTTTTATTAAAAGCTTCTGTGGCACCAAAGGAAAGTCATACCAAGGACGTGACAGATCCCAGGTGCTTGATCTGCAGCCTAACTGATGGGCACTAAGTGTGAAATAAACCAGCTTTACCGCGATTTTCACCAGCTGACAAAGAGCTTTGAAAAGCTGATTATTTGTGGTATGGGGCGATGAGAAGAGGAGCGACTCATTCCTTTCCTTTTCATTAGCCACCAAATGGAATCAAGAGTCAATTATCGGCATCGTAACGCAAATTAACAGACCTGCCTGTCCAGTGTCCCCAGGAGAAATTATTAACTTGTTTGAAACTCTTTTTATGTATTCATAATATAAGTGGAACTATGAGGATTCTACATACAATTTCTTATAAATTGGATATTCTACCAGAACTGGCTCAGTTTGGGTTTTATACACTTGAAACTGAATTATTTCATGCCAATGGTAAACAAAGAAAAGCAGTAGAAAAGCATCCCAGAATGGGATTCAGCCATGGTCAGACTACGCCCTTCCCTTGCAGACTCTGAGTGGGCAGCTTACTCCAGAAGAAAAGTGTTTGCAAAGACACAGTCAAACTATAACCAATGTAATGTTGGGTCATGCACTAAAGACTACAGCATATAACACTATAGGAGCTTGGTTGTGCTTCATACAGCATCTGTGGTAGACTAATTGAATCCATATAAGACTAGGTCTGCTGGTTTACTCTGGATTTACAAGTATTCATGATTGTAAGAGATAACAAAATTGATTTTGACGCGACGCTAAATAGTTTAGTTTTATGCTCGAAAACTGCAACCATTAGAAATCCTCAAATTAGTGACATCAATATACCTTTTCTCATATGCTACAAAGTGAAGCCAGAAATGACAGTATATTGTGCTGGTGAAATTCTGGTGCTGGCAGAGTGTTTACAACCTTTCAGTTTTGATTCTTACTTTCTCAACATCTGCATCGTGTCTCTGCTGCATCTTCAGTTTCTCCTCCTGGTGCTTCGACTCCAGAACTTTGATCTTCATATCAGTCTGAAAAAACATAGAAGACCAAAGGTCATAAATGTAAAACAATGGATTTCTGGAGCACTTTTAACGGTTTGTATGTCTATATATGAAATAAAGTTGGTAATCAAAAAGATATATTTCAGCCCTCAAGCAGATAAGCTTAAATATTACCACCAGGCAGCACAACTAACATGTTTTGTTCTCTGGAGTAAAACATTGAGATCTGTGTCCTAACATTTTTTTAGACATACTTTAGGGGGAAAAAAACATATAGAGTGACAGGATAACAGAGATCAATCTGAATGAAAGACGATACAGTGTGTCCCGTCTTGCACACAAAGGCAGCTGATGATGAAATAAACCATATTAACATTTAAAACAATGTATCCGTGTGCAGAGCTTAAAAAAAACAGTGTGAAGCGGAGATGTACTCAACTGTGTGCGTTTCTGTGTGTGTACGTTTGCAATAAAATCTCTAGTAAGCACAACAAAGTGAAAGCCTGTGTGTTTGTGTGTGTCTGTACTTTTGCATACACACAGCAGTCAGAGTTCAGCGTGGTCATGTGCATGTTGGAACACATCTCCTAAAGCTATACGGCTTCCCAGTCTGCGTCAAATAAAACCCATCATTTGTCAGATTAGTTATTCGTTATTAATGGAAAATAATTATCACAACTGGCATGACAATATTATTTTTTTCCATGTAAATTAAAAAGGGTTTATCCTCACAGATTTGAATGGCAGTCCTTATTTTCTGGCCTTTGGATGGTGCTAAAGAGACTGTAGCATAGCATATCAATAATCTTTAACATTACACATCCATTTTAAAACCCCTTCAAAATTCGCTTTTTAGTATCTTTCTCAATTTACGTATATTTTTCTGCTGTATTTTGCAATCCAATTTTTTTTTTTGTTGTTATCATTTGGTTTTTTGTAATCACATTTGCTTATTAAAATAATGTGTTTTCCTCAGCATTTTCTAACAACTCTTTCTAGTTCATTTACTACAAATTACACACACAATGTCTCCGCAGACATACACACAACACATGACAACCTTTGACAGAAAGATGACTCAACATTCACTTTGATGTCACTACTCGTGCTTAGTCACTGTCTGTTCTGGTTTGTTAATCAACCCTGGAGCAGGGTGACAATGTTCTTCCTTTGAAAATGTGTGGTTGTGTGTGTGAACATCCCAAGGCTAGCTCTTGTTTGTTCTAGACATCAAAACAATTAAGAACATTCCCACGACACTGCTTGGCACAGTCAAACCACATTAGACCTTCTCTTTGTGGCTGTGATGATGGCCTGAATATGATTCAATTACAATATGGTTAAGTGTATAAATTAGGGCTGGGCAATATGGAGAAAATCAAATATCACAATATTTTTGACCAAATAACTCGATATCGATACCACAACGATATTGTAGTTGTGACTATTGGTGCTTTCACAAAATATTTACACAATGAGATTTTTGATAAATAATCATTAGTAATGTGGATATAATGACTAAGTGGGTAAAGTCAAATAATATAACAGTTACAACAGTCTGGTAAACTCAGAAAATGACATCACTTTACTGTAATGCAGCCTTTAAAACCAGGAAAAGACAACACTTATACCATATTACAATATTCAAAATCTAGTCTCATATCACAATATATATAATATTGATATATTGCCCAGCTCTAGTATACATATTGATACAATACAATACAGACATCAACAGAACACTGGATGTTAGAGAACAAATACGTATCCATGCGTTGGGGCTAAAATGGTGGAATCTATAAATCCCAAAGATTAGATTTTGTTCCAGATGTCAGCACTTTACTTTGGATGATCATTCTGAGCAAAATAAAAGCCCAGCTAAGACGCATCAAATTGCCTTCTTAATGCCTCTCCTTATTATTGCATGTATACACTGTATCCTTGACATCGCTCTGTTAAGCGTTCTCTCTTTGTACTGTCTTTTGTCGTGATTTACCACCATTTCTTGTGCAATTTAGGGGACCACAGGAGACCTGTCAGAGTAGAAAGGGAAAAGCAAAAGAAAGTGAGAGAAAGAGAGATGGCAGTGATTGAAAAGCAAGTGGAAAGTGGAGACCTGATTCTGCCGGCGCCCCCCAAAAAAACAAAAAACTAAAAAAACACATGTGGGGGTGTCACTTTCTCATCTTCTCTTCAAATGCTCTTTGGAGAAAGTTTGTCAAACCAGATCAGGGGCGTTTGAAACTTGTTTATAAAGTCGTCAGTGAAGGAAGGAGGAGGAGGAATGTCGTACACCTAAGGCGTCTGTGATGCCTTCAATCAGCCCGACTGGGTGGTACAGCTTTTTTTCCCTCTTCTCTTCTTCAGAGATGTAGCGAGCGCTGTAAGATGCCATGTTTTTTTGACACTTCGCTCTTGAAAGGATGAGAGGGTAGGAGGGAAATAGGGAAGGGGGTGGGGGGGTATATAAGAGAGGGAATTCGAGGAGAAGACGGAAACAGTTGCTTTTTCTGCTCTCAAATCCGGCGCGGGGGTCAAGGCCTTTTTCCTCAGAGGGATGTGTTCACAAATCGTCTGCTAACCGTTTGGGCTACACAAAGCAAGGTTGCGTTTGTGCATCTCCTTCTTCTTGCTTGAGATGTACAATGTCCTCGTGCGTCTTTCATCCTCAGTAAACACAGATGCTCAAGGATAGTCGGTATGCAGCGTTCTGCTATCTACTGAGGAGCAGCTACTGTAGATGTCACTTCCACAAGAAGTTAAGTCTGTCCAGATAGGAAACAAACAGAAACTTTGGCTACAATTGAATATCTGACATGACTGAAAACCTCAGTTTTAGAGAAGGGTAGTTCCAAACACAGAGTAAGTAAACAGATTATTATTATTATTAGTAACTTTATCGTTATGGAACCATGTTGGTCCCTCATGTCTCTCAGCCTGAAGCAGTCTGGTCCCATTCAAACTACTAAGCTTGCACTTCTTTGTGTTCAGATAAGAAAGGCTATGGCCCTCTAAATCACAGGCTGTGAGCTCAAACTCCATCCCAGAGGATCCTTAGATTAGAGAGACTGCATCATTATGGCAACAGAGATCAATGGGATCTGGTCCCCAGTCAGGGGCTTGTGACCATGAGTGTGACTGCTTGACACAAATACACTCATCTAACGCACTGTGCCTACTCCCAACAATTCCTCAGGTCAGGTACCAAGGGGTTAGTTTAAAGACAGCATGCACACTCACACATGCAAACTTTAAAAGAAAGATGGGGTGCTGCAATCAGAATCTCCTTCTGTAAGCCAGTAGCCTACTTCATCGGTCACCATTTAATTGAATTTCCAAACAAAGACCCAGCCCTCATAATGCTGAGCACCTCTAGGGTGAGCTGAAGGATTAGCAGGACTCTGTTGCTTTTGCCAGACATTTTCCACAACTCACCCATAAGCAAACACACTGTATAAGCTAAGTGACTCAAAGCAATGTCTGACGGCGGTGAAGTTTCTCAGCTTTGACTCATTGTTCCATAGGAAAAGAGCAGTCGGTAGCTTAGCTGGAGGAGGAGTTTGGAGAGAAAGCTGAGATGTTCGTTAAGCTGCCGCCAGCTTAATGACATGTGGCGTGTATAACGCTTTAAACCTGGGTAAATTTTCAACTAGGCTTTTGGGAAGTGATGTCACTGTGATTTAATAGACTGGGCCTGGACAGCCACCCAATGGCAGGGTTGAACAAGGCTTTAATGGTTCTGCAGGAAAGCTTAGGTGGTTATTTAGGATGATACGGTTATTGTGGGATTGGTGACTCGAGTGATTCTAGAAAAATATTATGTGCAGGTGTGTGTGTTTGTGGTTACAGCTGTATCCTTTGTGGTTCAGAGTTCCTTAAATCCACCTAACACTCTTTAAACTGCTAATGGTGGCGCAAGACACATGATCAGTAGGGGCATCTTAAATAATAAAAAACTACAAGAAAAAGGGGCTTGACAAAAGCATGTCATAAACCCTAGGAAAAAGAGGAAAAAGTCAAGGGATTACCAAAAACAGTAAGATACAGCGTCTGGGAATCACGTCTGTACCAATTTATTTTGCCAATCTGTCCAGTTGATATTGAGATATTTTGCAGGATTAAGTGAAAACTTTGATGACGTTAGAGTAAAAAAGTCAATACGATTCATCCTCTGGGAACAATGAATTTCTGTACACAATTTCATGGCAATCAGTCCAGTAGTTGCTGAGATAATGGCCATCAGTAGCACCATGCCACTAACACGGCTAAAAAGCACAACAGTCTGTTGGCAGTGACTTCTATAAGCCTTGGAGGAATAGAAGGTAAGGCCACGACACACACACTATATCTTTTAATAGTCTCTCTTTGAATGCATTTTTCATACATTCTTTTATTTCCTCATGTTTTCCCTACAGCTTATTTTCATTCTATTAAAAAAAAATACCTTTATATGATAGAAAACAACAGAAACATAATAGATTGGCTACAGTATGCAAACAACACAAACCTAAGCACCGTGGGGAAAAAACCCTAGTTCTGTACCATTTCCTCCCATTCCCAATGTGTCCCTCCCAGTGTTTCTCTGTGACTTTCCTGAACTGGTTCCCATATTGAGAGCATTCTGGCCTCAGTGGAAATGACAGGCCTGTTCAGTTTCCTACAGCCTCTCTTATAAAACTTTATGCTCTTAGGCCACCTACAAACTGAATCTGAATGGTATTTTTTCCACTATACTTACTACTTGCATACAAGAGGGGGACAAAATATTCTTAATTCTCAAATATAAAAAATACCATTAACTACAGCCACAAAAATGACCATACAACAACAACAACAACAACATACAAGCCTCTGACCCTCTAATAAACCAAACATTATAAGCTTCACACAATTTATTGCAGTGCTTTTGAATTGGATTGAATTACTGTAGTTTATGGTGTGAATGATGAACTGCTTTCTCTGTGTATATCAAAGTAAAGTTGGTGTGGAGGATTAATATGGTCTTCTGAGATGTGACACATTTATATTCCCACCACACACAGAGCTGAATGTAGTCAGTCAGCCAGTCTGAGGGAGGATCAAAAAGCATTGGACTACGCTTTAATATCTTTGTATTGGTGATTGGTGTTGCTACATTCAATATCAACCCATGGTAGATCAACTGACTGGGCGGATGTGTATGGGGAAGTGTGTGCATCCACGCATGTGAATTACAAACAGATTTTTTTTGTTATGACAGGTCAATACCAAAGACCATTGTTGTCCATCACATCTCATATCATTATTGTTTCTATCTGCCCTTTCTCCCTCCATTCTCTGCCCTCTCCTGGTGAAGCCCATCTAACTGAGTGGAGCGCTTTCCCCAAGCAGACATGAAAAGCCACGGCTATTACAGCCAAGTCATGCTTAGTTTTATATTTAACAGTGCGGGTAAAGGCCGACGGTGGGGAGGGGCAGAGGGGACTTCAAAGCATGCCTTCAGAATGGGATTTTCAGCTTAAATCCACATAAGGAAAAAACTGTCATCACTGAGAGCCAGCATTATTTTTGTCTTCTAAGAGGAAAGCTCGCCTCGGCCATTTCAACAATACAAACTATGCACGAAGATGTATGTACACGGCTATGGGGGCCATAAAGCAGTCAGGGGAGCTTTAACTTCTGTAAGTGTTCAACACTTCTTCTATACAAATGCTGTGAGCATACTGAATAGTGAGCACTGTAGCAAGGGTTTAGGCTTACTGGAATGGACATAAAGGGCAATTTCTAAAATATCACGTACTGCCTTTTGATATCCAAAGAGAAGCATTGAAATAATTCTTATATTTATCACAACTTTCAGGTACTGATGGACTATACTAAGGGCTCTTACTGTGGTGTGGTATACCTCCTTGCTTTGTAGAAGGTGTGGGCCCTGATCATCGGCCAAGGTGTTGTTCCTCCCAAAGCTTGACTTGAAAATCTACAGAGATAAAGAGGAGCGAGATTAGGTGATGAGGTGACTGAGGAGTTCAAAGAGAGAACGTTTGTCTATAGAACGATACAAAAAAAAACACAAGAGACCCCTTGACAACTTACCGGAGACAAGGGAATGGGGTTCTCTCGCAAATACCTGGGGTTTTCAATCTGAAAGAGTAAATAGAAAAACTTTAACCTCTCTTTTATTTCTTCTTCTCCTAACAAAGCCTTACCACTACACCAATCTAACCGCCACCCTCAGTTTGTCATAAACAATGCGGGGAACACATCAAAAGCTCTGTGCTGTGGCTGGAGTCTCTTCCGTCAACTCTTGTCTGTTTAGAAAGACAGAATGCGTCAGGCTACTTCAAGGCATTGTGTGTGTGGCCGGCTCCGTTTCCGCTCTCAGTCCCTCTTTGCTGTCCTAACACAGCCCTTTTGTCAACACTCAGGACCACTAATCTGTAAGCTATCCCTGGTCCATTTACCATCACATGGAGACATGTGTATACATCCTTGCCAAACACTGACAGGGCATGTCCTTTGATTATAATATGAAACACAAGAGATGGAAGAAAGAGTGAGCTGCTAAACTACTTGAACGCACAAGGGTCACAGTCCAAATGACTCTGCAGCACTACAACAATACAGCTCACTAACTGTGATATGAACTGCAAAAAACCCATTGTGTTGACAACCTGCTATTTTCCTTCCCACTATTTGACGTTGGTTTATGACCTCATTCTTTTCCTGTGAACTCACACCATCATACCATTTCATAGTGTTTCTCTATCATGCACTTAGGCTGTCTATAGAGGCTGCTACGGTAACTAATGGCAAGTTCACTGCCTTTTAAAGCAGTGGAGCTGACTTTGGAGATGACAGCAATGACGCCCAGTAAACAGTTTGTTGCTAATCTCTTCAACATGGGGATGAAGGAGGAGAACAAGGAGGAAGAAGAGGAGGGTAGTGTGGATCTCTGATTGGTAAAATAAATTAAAAAAAAGGATTTAATGCACAACCCCGACAGAGCCGATCCAGAATGAATGGAAGATGAGTGAACACAACCTGAAAGAGCCTCAAAGCTTGGGACTAAAATAGTTACAGCTACTACTGTAAAGGATAAAGTCACAATCTGTTGCTTCAGGGTGAGCCAGTGACGGGGGAAACAGATGAAAGCAGCTTTGCCTTTTGACTTGATGAGTTGTGATGCAGGTAAAACAGGTCAGACATTTTGTTAGCTGACGTACTGTAAGCTCTCAACAAAAGGAGACATCCAGCTTGACTACAATCACATTTACTGTAAACTGTAATACATGCACACACAGAGAGACATGCACGAGATTACCCAATATAGTCTCCATAGAGCAGCATCAATGGTGCGTGCCATGATGTGTGATGAACTGCTACTTATATTTGGCACTGGCTTAAAAAATAATCCATATTTACCAAATGATGAATCAATCAATATCCTTCTAAACTAGAGCCTAGGCTGAAAAGAAGAAAGAATGGGATTTCTTTTTATACCCACAGACAGCCAGTCATCAGATTTGATTGAGCATGGCCCACAGGGCAAGGAAGACGTGTAGACTAAATGCTGTGGTGTAATGCTGGCACAGTGTGATACTAAACTTGGATTTGGTGCACACGTATGTCTGTACACACTCTTATTCTGTGTGCCCACACACATGCTTCAGTGTGCTCATGTTTGTCCAGCCTCACAGCTGGCACAGCGTCCTGTGTCATTGGAAGCTGACATGGATGGATGGACCGACGCAGAAGAGGAACAACACTCCACATCACAAGGCCTTGCTATCCAGCCAAACAAACACACGGTGATTGATGGCTTCCTAGTTTCGGACTAGCGTTGAGCAAGCCGTCAGCACACCCATTTAACCACAGACAACGGGACCGCCAAGTGGTAGGGACTACCATGGAATTCTATATAACAAAATTGGCCAAGTTTTTATGCAATGTTCTCATGTTTGCATGCCTTTTTTCCTTTTCACCACGGGTCAGTGTATGCTGCACTTAAGTCAGTGCCTGTAACACTCAACTCCTATTAGATAACAACTCTAACAAGCAAACAAGCCACAGACTAACTGAAGATGAAACAGATGGTGGTTCAGCTGACTCAGGTTTTGTGTTTCTTAAAGAAACTCTTATCCGAGTCTGAAGCAATCTGCTGTCTACTGTCCAATATAGCCATCATGCTGACTCCACAGACTTTATTACATTAGGTGAAATGAACAAACGGATATGGACTGCTTCAGAACATCTAAAGCAAGGCTAAAGATGTTCTAGCTAGATAGATGACGCTCGGATGTGCTGAATTTCGTAGGAGCTGGGCGCTTTGAAGCAGTGCATCTATAAAACTTCTGTAAAGAAGAAGAAGAAGACATACTTTATTAATCCCCGAGGGGAAATTCAATTTGAAGGGGGTTTCTGTGTGTGTGTGTGTGTGTGTGTAGGAACATCTGTTGATTTGAAAGATGCAGGCTTGGGGGAGTGTTGCCAAGCAATGCCTCTTATCAGCGTCTTAACACAGACGAGTGCAGAGCGGGGCAGTGCACGGCCCGTCTGCTGATAGATACCTCAGATTACCCTAGCATTGAAAGAGAGAAGAGCAACATGGAAAGATGTGGAGAAAGGTAGATGGACACACAGACAGAGGGAGAAAGTGCCAGAGAGAGAAAAGATTGTAGAACAGAGAGAAACAGATAGAGAAAGAGAAGAAAAAAAACGAAAGAGAGGCGCTGTTCTGTAGAAAACATCACTGTGTGAGTAATGTGGGAGAGAGGACTGAGGCGACGAGAGAAAATAAAAAGAGAGACTCTAGGTCATGCAGGTGAGGAGATAGGAAATAAATAAGGGAATAAAAGACATGAGGGCAGAGTGCTTATCAAGCCCTGGCCTGGTGCACTCCAGACAGAGCAGATAAGAGAGGCACACACATCTTCAAATGCTCAGTTTACACAACTCTTCTCCCACTCCTCATCCCACCCTCACGTCCTACAATAGCAATGAGCTGCCTAAGGAAATGGTTTCAAGAGGACATAGGTGAAAGGGCTTTTACAACCTTTTGTTTAAGCAGTGTGTAGGCAATACGGCTCAGCATCATTGCCCTGTTGATTTAGGTGTACTCGTGAGCTTCCGATTCACTGTCACTGTGAATAAGCTGCAGCAAAATGACAGCTGCATGTAACCATGAAGCTCAAGGCATGCCCCTGGACTCACCCCCAGGTTCCAGCTGTTGAGACGAGCCTCCAGGTCACTGTCATCGGGAGACATATCTGCCTTCAGCCCCACATCCACCTGAGGAGAAAAGAGGGTGAGTGTAAGAGTGTGTAAACGGCAAAAACAGGAGGAACAACATGGAAATTGTTATAAATTAGAGGAGGGAATTGAAATGATTTGATTGGCAGTTTGGCCTGAGGAAGCAAACATCAGACAGTGATGGAGGTTATAATTTTGACACAATATAATTCCTCTCTTGGCAACAACAAAAGGGTTCTTTAAAAGCTTACAGATATACAGACAGACAGTACAGCGATGTGTTCTCCTCCCACATGACTCTACTTCCTCGTTATCTCCATCTCTCCACCCTTTGCTCCCTCACTCTCCGCCCTCTCACATAGAGCACTCCAGATGTTTGGCAGTTCCATTTCTCGTCATGCAGAAAATTCCACAAGAGGAGCATAGGCAGCTAAACTGCCTGTCATCCTTGTTTTCCCCAGCCTTTTGTTACAATGGGCCTCCGGATTTGTTTTATACAGTATAATTTGAATGCTTGCAGGGGCTCTGTTGATACAAGATCAGTTTACTCATGTAGAGGTTGGGCAGCAAGGTTGAAATGGTGGAAATATCTAATAAAGTTAAGAGAGTGATAGGAAAAGGGAGAGATTTTGTTGAATTTGATTAGGATCTGGTGGAGTGTGGACCTTGGGTGTACCTCAGCGGAACTGCACAGACAGAGAAATTGCTGAATGAATAGCTCAGGATTAAATGTCCCTTCTGATTAAAAAGGCATTAAGGTCCCAGAGCCTCACCTTCAAACAAAGTAAACATTTCATTTCAATATCTAGGAATGCTGAGTATGCGGGTCACTGGCTGTACAAAGCAGCGTGTCACAGTCTCTGTATTCCATCGGAAATTCAACACATTGTGTTAAACACTGATAAGTATGAATGGCCTCAAATGGTTTTGGCCACAGATGTACTCACAGTTGTGCCAATGAACTGTACATTGGCTTTCACCATGAAAGTGTACAGTAGATTCATGATGGTTTGATGACACATTAAAGGCCCAGAAAATATATTTCACAAACAGCTTCTTACTATGAGAGCGGTCCTACATGAACACAATTTTCTGCCAAAGTTAGAACAGATTTTATTAATTTAAATGCAGATTTCTGTTTGTGCTGTGCTCTTCTCGCTGGTTTGAAGAGTTGTGATCATTATGGGTGAGGCAATGAATTGTTCTGAGTTGTGTTGATGAGGACGTACAACTTTCAACCCAAATACACTCAGTTGCCAGTTTGTTAGGTACACCCAGCTAAAACTAGTGCAGTCTAACACAACATCCCTGCAATAAATCCTACCTTCATGAAGGTTATAATGTCTGGTTTTAAGTGAATCATTTTAAAGGCTACAGTTTCTTGTGCTGTTAAATTGTGTTTGGTTATACTAAGAGGTATGTTCAATATTTTGTCCACCCCACCTATATCAATACAGTTAGAGAAAACAACAGAAACACCTCTCAGTATAACACAATATAATTAAACCCAACTTCAGGAGTCCAGAGGTGTGGTTGACAGTCACAAAAATATGGTGACAGACTAACCCTCCTGGCATCATGTCTGGGTGACTGTTTGAGTGGACTTGAGGACACAGGTCGTGATGGGGTCTTTTCATCATACAGCTTTCTCCTGGAAGAGAAGAGCGAGGAACAAAAAGGAAAGTGTGAGAGGTTACCCTACGAGGTATGCGTGTGTTTGTGCACGTCTCTGGAGTCTGCTTTTGTCCCTCTGTTTGCATATGAATGTGCTTGCGTAGGCAGCATGCCTTGCTATTTACACAGATCAACATCTGGCATTGGTTGCATGGTTTGTGGTCTGCATTTCATCCCATCTGAACAATAAACGTCTCTGCTATACATGACTTTGTTTCCATGGACAGCCCACAGGGCACCAGTCAATGGCTTTTACAATCCTTTTATAATCATACACCTCAATCATTGTCTCTCATCGTGTCCATCATGGTTAATCCAAAGATCTTAACAGGGAAACTGCTTATACTTATTGGCAAACAAACGCACACACTTCTCATTCTGACTACGCTCTCTCTGTCGCACACACATTCATAACACACGCATTACTGAGCTCACTATCTCGTTAAGCGCAGGCACATGAGGCACTAATGTCCCACTAATGCTAATTGAATGAAGATGTGAAAGGAGATGGGAAGATGTAGGACAACAATGAAGAAGAAAAAAATCGCTGTCATCTAATAGAGACATCAAATTGTGTTCTAGAGGGCACTGTTTCACACTCACAACTTGAAGCCTACGGGCGCTCTTTTTCTCCTATGTAATTCTTTTTAGCATTCCTGGTGTTCAGAATTTTGAACCTCATTTGTCACAGGCAGTGTTATCTCAAGGAGGAAAGCACCTGAGAGGTTTCTGGAAAGACTGCTGAATATAGAACAGGAAGGAATCAGAGTCCCCTTTGTAATTTGTATCTTATACCTCAAATCCCCTAACTTAGTACATGCATTCAACACCAATGCAATATTAATACTTCTTACATCTCTGTTTGTTGACTGAGTAAATGTTATATTTAATATGATTTTAGTATGACAAACAAATTGATTGATTGATTACAGTTTATACTAGTATTTTACCTAATAGCTATTTTACAGCACTAACTAAAGAGTGGATGGCCTGTTAAGTTATTGCTATGTTCCTGAAATGTCTGGTTCTTTATGGAATAATCTATTGTTGGCTGCAATGACTGTACTGTTTAAAGACTGCTTTATTTAACCGTATGGACAGTGATGTGAATATGTTTTTTTGTTTGCCTGGTATAATATTTTGATAAATGACAATCGTGTTATGATGATGTACACATGTATTGTGTTCTCAGGACACTCTTGTAAAAGAGAATTTGATCTCAATGATTAAAAAAAGCCTGGCTTAACTAAACTAAGCCTTATCTTTGCCACATAATAAAGTATTTACTGTAAGTGACCATGTCAATGTGATTTTGCTAAACAGGAATCTGGTAGATAAGATACTGGAGATACAGTAGACTAGATAGTTATGAGGACATAAATTATGATTACAGGTCAGATCCTAAATACTTTCTCTTCAAAAGCACCAGTTTTAGAGGCTCAAGGGGTCACCTAAGCGAAGTTACTGAACCTAGTTTGTTGGTTGGTTTTTCATGATTAACTTATTTAAGAGTATGCAGTGGCCTGAATAATTACAATATCCACTCTAAAAGCTGCAGATAGTTTTGGAGCTGTGCATATTCATATGTAATAATTACATTGTGCTACTGTACATTTGATGTCATGATGCTCATTTACACACCAGGAAGTCTGACAGGGACATGCCATGTAAATAATGTGTTATAAATGCATAAATTAACCTGAGCACCATCAAAGTGCTGAAGCACATCAGTTGCAATGGGAGGGCAGGAATAACTGAGGTATACAAACAGTACCTATGAGGATCAGATGTCCTTAAATAAATAAAGTCAAAAAAGAAAACTATCACAGAAAAATATAAATGCAATACTTTTGCAATGATACTGTCATTAGGCATTATTATAATATTGTGTTACTATTTCAGAATTAATTATGATCAAAATATTTAAAAAAAAAAAAAAAAAAAACCTACAGACTTCAGCTTTCATGTACTTACTCACTCCTTCTCTCTCACATACTGGTTTGTCTGTGCGTGTGTATGTGCACACACACCCAAACACACACAAGAGCACACAGATACACACGCACCTGCATGCTCATGCACAAACACATGCAGCCATGAAACTTGGATAAGGGGGCCAAGCTTTGCAATCTTGGGCCTCTAAGTCAACAGGTGGATGAGGATAATTGAATCAGATGTGTCTGGAGTCTGAGGCCCAGAGATCAAAGCAGTGGCAAGTCAGGCCAGAGCCACACACACACACACAAGAAAATGAGAACACCATGTAGAGCCTCAGAAGCTGTAGCTTGGCTGATTAAAGCAGCCTGACATCTATACCCCAGCCTGACCTCCAGGTGCAGAGCCAGTGGGCCCAGGTCTCAGCCTCGGGCACACTCAGGAAGGCAGTCTGACCTTGGGACACAAACATCCCTCTGCCCCTGCACTCCCGCAGACATAACCCAAAACCACCTGGAGGCAAGATCAGTGGATACACTATATACCAGCATCAATGGCTGACTTCTGCAACTGCAAGGACAGTGTTATTGTCGCAATTACCCTGAAAAAAAAAAGTAGAGGAGGGAGGGGGGAAAGGGGGTTTTAAAGTTTTCATATGTGGATGAAAATCAAACACATGGAAGACAGAAGTCAGAGGACAAGAGGAAAACAGGGAAAGACAAATTAGAAAGAAATGCGTAAAAGAGATGCTGGTAAACAGTATCAGTAAACCTGACACCAGTGATGCAGATTATCAAATTAGCATTTCAAAACCAGCCCACACTGACCATTTTATCCCTTATGTCTTTATCATGATTTGCCTCCTTTGAACACAAGGTGACATAAGAAGATAGACAGACAGACAACATTCCTTTGCCTGAATTAGTGCTATATACAAAGCAGTGGCTCTATCTTGTGGCTAAATTAGGAATAGCACAGCAACAGTGGAATGCATGGTGGAATTCGCAGAGGGCATTTTGGACTTAAGGTTAGATGACGTATCTGTTAAACACATGCATTACAGCACATCCACTTCTGTGTAAAACAGAAGTAACACCTCTCAAAACATCAGAAAATCATCCCACCTTCGCCTTTAGATCTTGAAACTTGAATTGGACTGTTTCACAAGCTAAAAGAAGCCCTACCCATCACCTGACTAATGGTGAGTGAGACAGAGATCAAACGTTGCCACATCACAGGGAATCAGACGAGTTTCTCCATTTAATCTTATCTAAATGAGAGAGACACATAAAAGGACTCTTGGCCGGGCTAATTTTCTCCATCAGGAAGTTAGCCTGTGATCTGAGCGTCTTTCATGGTCTTATCCCAATCAGACACTATGGTACTCAGCAGTCTGCACCCCACAAAACCCTCTCTATCCACACCTTCTATAGCAGCGGGGAGAAAGGGCTACTGAACGGAGCCACACTGTTTCAAATCACTTGTAATGTAAGCTATAGCATCTACTGTATAATGCAAACAGATGCAGCCTTTTAGTCATACAAACAGGTCAAAAAAATACCTCACTACTGGACATAAGGTCATATAAAATAAAGTCTATAAGGCAAATAAAAAAACATTTTTTTTAATTAATTGATTCAAACATATTTATGAAAACGTGAATTCCACTCTCAAGGAGTTAAGTGATTTAAGTATGCTGGCATTTTAAATGTACTTCATTTTGTCGTTTTCCAGTGTGTTAAGGTACAAACTCAGAACAGAATTAAAATATGTTCTGCTAGTGGTACATGGGCAAGGTAATGCAAGTTAAAGTGTGACAAATATTTAAAGACTAGACCTAATGATGACTTTCTAAGAATCAAATATTCTACAACCCCCCTGCCCAAGAGTAAAATCTGAATTACATATGGCAGCAGTGGGCCTGTACTCTTTCTTACATAGTGCCCTGGTGGATATTAAGCTCTCTTTACTAGACTTAGAGTGCTTTTTATTATGCTAATGAGCTTATCAAGCCACTGGGCTCTGATTTTCCTTTCCTTGTTACAGTAATTAGAATGAAAAACGCTGAGCCATTACTAACATCACTTTGCCAAGCGCCTGAACTGCCTGTAGTCAGAGGAAATATCCCTGAACAAACTAGGATGCTTTAGGGAGGCATGCTGAAACACGTGCGTGTATTTATGTGTATGCATGTGCACCTGAGTGGCACATGAGCTTTCAGTCACGCAATTTTAATCAAGCAGCCCATTCCTAGATCCAAAAATACATATATTTAGGTATTAGGCATTTAGCCGATGCTCATACAAGAATAGAAATCAAACTATTAAAGAAACAAGCTAATGAGCTACTAGCCTTATTCTCTGCTTTCCTCTCTCCTCTGCGGGGGTTAGACCTCAGGTTGGGAAAGTGTAAAGAGGAGAATAATAGAAGATGGATAGAAAATACAAGAGGTACCTCATCCTCTCATGCTGTTTTGAAGTGCATCTCTTTGAAAAGTCAGAACGGACAGCTCAAGAAGACTGATGCAAGAACTTGGCAATGTCTTTGGCTTTTCAGATAGTGCTGCTAAGCAAATGCTATGGGCGATCAGTCTCGAAAGCTGTGTGTATCCAGCTTCATAGACAAGTTCAATGTTGTCTTGTCTTTTCAATAAATCTATTTGTGCAGTAACATAGAAGACCATACTAGAATGCCCATATTTTACTTTTGTCTGTAAAATATGAAGCATTTTAAAAGAGAGGAGAGCCAAAACCTCATTATACAGTAACAAGCAACTGTTAACTCTTCAATAATTAAATGAGAGTATGCTATTTCAAAAGAGAAAAAGGGTCCAAGGCCCTCTTCTTGTGAAAAAATGAAAAAGCTTTTATTTAAATGGATTATCGGTACAAAATGGCCTTCTTCAGCTTCCGATTTGTTTTGAACTTCCGAGCACTCCAGACTTTTTTTCTTCTTGAGAGTATGTTATGCTTCCACTTAGGAAAGTTATATTGCCCATATACTGATAACTGAGAGATAATATAGTATCCCTTGGACCAATTCACAGTCGTCACCCTGCTTCTCACTGTTAAATGGGACTCTAGTCTGCAGTGTAGTTCCATCCATAACTAAGGATTGCACTGAATTATATAGAATAATCTCCAGATAAAAGTTTCTGTTTCTGTCTGTCTATATATATGGCCGATCTAGTTGACTTTTAAACATCTGTATCATGTTTTATTCATGGTAGCAACACCAGTTCACCAAAAAACTATTTTAAGAAGTCCATATCTCAAAACTCCAATTCTGAATGTTCAAAGCAATGGACTGTGGCCAGGATGGAGAAAAGTAAGCTCCATTACATTAGGCATACGACAAGAAAAGCTGATCAAGGTAAAAGTAAAACAAATAACATGAAAACAGTATGAAAAATAATAATGCCATGTATAATAATGTAGTGCCAGATTGGTGATTTCCAATCAGCACGCTGATGTACACATCCAGCAATCATGTCTTAACTCCTGGTCAGTTTTTTGTCCATACTAAAAATGCATTACTATGCACCAGTACACATTAATGATCAAATATATAAAGATGATATCATTAACATGTTACCATGTTTATGTATGTAGGTTTGAAAAAAAGCCAGATATTTAATTTGCCATTGATAAGTTTTATTTAGGTAGTTTTTTAAAGATACATAGGACTTTATATCACTGAGGTAATGTATAGTGGAATAGTACCTGTGATGAGCTGCGATAGGTGTGGAACGGACTCTGTCCTTAAGCAGACTGGCAGTCAAACTGTCACCAGTATAGCCACCTAGCTCTCCTGTCACCCAGTCAGGAAGACCTGCATTGCTGTGCTCCACAGATTGAACAGTCAGTGGCTCATCAAAGTAGATTGACTAAAAATAAAAATTCAAAGACAAGATATGCAGATTGGGTTAATTAGGTAATCAGTATTGCCTCTAAAAAATGTCTCTTCATTTAAAATTGACTATAACAGCATTTTCGAAGTTCATTACACTACAAATAAAGGTGGTAAGCTATTTTCTATTAAATGGCAATAGTTATGATTCCATGAAGCAGTCATTCTTACCATGTAGGTAGGGAGTGTCTTGAGACTGCCAGGCTCCGGTTTGCTGTTGAAAGGCCTCTCCAGGATCCCTCTTTTGAGCATGTGAAGGAGCAAACGGGCGTGCATGTTGCGGTTCTTGCGACCTATCAGACCTGAACCACATGTGGCCGGGTCACACAGCTTCTTTATCCATATGGCACATCGCTGGCGTTCTGAGGTCCATGGAAGAGAGAAGAAGAGAGGAAATGATATTATAGGTAATTAAATAAATGTATGTATTATCTTGTCAGTTTCTGGGAGTTGTCTGTCTTTCATCAATATTTTTGCACACCCTGGACTAAACCTTAAACACTTCCTTCTTTCCCTTTCTTAAATACGTATATTGTACATATTTGTTATTTTGTTAGTTTCTTTTTATACATTTTTGTAATATATATATTCTGTATTAATGTCCTTGACTGTAACAGTACTTTGCTTTGTTTATTCCCTTTTTAATATGTATGCACCAAATACACCAAGGCAAATTCCTTGCAAGTGAAAAATTTACATTGGTAATAAAATTGATTCTGATTCTAATTCTGATTAAATGAATTTGCTTAGAATGGTGTAAGAAAAGAAGAGCCAGCAATTAAGTTAGCCACATCAATGTTTAAACTAGGCTATGTTTAAAAAACAATATTAATAATGTTTTAAACTAATATTTAGTGAAGATTCAGATTCAGAAAACGTTATTGTCTGTCATGACAGAAAATGGTCTTAGACATGGCCTCAACAGACAGTGCAAAGACAAACAGTAAACATACAATAGCTTTTAAAATTACATTATATGTGTGCAAAGTGGCATAGTGTTCATCTGGGTGTGGGTTTTTCTTGGCTAGAGGGACTTTAGCAGCTGCCTGATGGTAGAAACTGGAATTATTTATGAAGGGGGTGAGTGGGATCTTTTGTTATGTGATTGACTTTCCTTTCAACTGCTTGGGTGTGAAGTACTGATGATGGAGTTTGGGTTTGGCCAGTTATTTTACTTATTTCCAATGATTAATGATCCAGGAAAGCTTAGCTGTATTCTTAACAGAGATGAAATTGAACCAGGATGAGATGTTGAAAGTGAGTATTGATTCAACGAGTGATTTGTACACAGCTGTTAAATGTCCTTCCTCACATCAAAGCCTATGAGTTTCCTCAGCAGGAACAGGTGTTGTTGTGCCTTCTTGTACAGTGAATCAATGTGTTGGGAGAAAGACAGAAGGCTGTCAATCTCCGTGCCCAGGTACATAAAGGCTTCCACCTGCTCCACTGTCTGCCCATTCACCCTCAGGGGTTCAAAGAGAGGGTGGTGGCGGTCAAAAGTGTGTCTCCCCCCAAAGTACATCCCTTTAGTCGTGGAGATATGGAGCTCCAAGGAGCTCTCTTCCATCCAGGACATGAGGTTGTTTACCTGCTGGTGGTATGCAGCTATAGGGAGCCCTTGTTCTTGATGTGGGCAACCATGGCCATGTTGTCTGCATATTTAAAAAGTGTGACATGCTATTGCTGGCTATATTGTTGTGTAAATGGTAAATAAAATGGGGGGTAATACGCAGCCTTAGGGGAGTCCAGTGTTAAAAATCATGTTTTTGGATTTACACGCATTGACTACTACATGCTGAGGCTGGTACTGTAGAAAGTCCTTTATCCATTCATCATGCTTTTAAATGTCTTATGTATCCCTGTACGGTGTCCTTGAGTGCCGAGAAAGGCGCCTTTAAATAAAATGTATTATTATTATTATTATTATTATTATTATTATTATTATTATTATTTCATCAGTGTTGGGTTGACCTGTAATCCTAAACGGCTGTTGCAGAGGGTGTATGAATCGCCTTTATTAAAAGCAGAGGAAATAAAATCCGTGTTCGTGTGAGGAGTCCAGGTTTGTGCTAACTGTGTCCAGAAAGATGAGACACACAGCAAGCGAAGAGAGATGAAATGTATATCTCACCTGTATTGTTGGGGTGTTTAAGCACATATGGCTTCATATCCAGTAGAAAATGGTCAAACTCAGTGTCCAGACTATCCCATGAGTCCTCGTGCTTGCTCATGGTGTCCAAGGACTGGAGGTGAATAAATGGATACAACTGTTAATAAGAAGTGAGTTACTAGCGTCGCCTGTGTTAGCTAGCTAGCTACAAGAAGTGCTTGCTTGTAGCTGACCTGAGAGCGTAGATCTAGCTAGCTAGCTAGTTATAAGCAGAGACAGTGAAAGAAAATGTACAAGGAACAGGTAGGGTAACATCGTGTCACGTAGCTAATGTTATCTTAACATAACATGACATGACAACCACCGAATAACTAACGTTACAGTGTTCACAAACATTAGCTAACTAACGTTAGCTAGTTAACTTGTTAAATTGGGGGACTGAGAGCAATTGTACGTTAGAAACATTAGCAGACGAGCTAAAGCAGACCTGTAAAACGCTCGCTTGGTTTTATTTTTTATTTTTTTAAACAGACTTCCAGAACAGACAAACGAAACGCCAAAAATGTCACATTAATCATGAAAGTGTAACGTTAAAAGGAGACTTACTTTAGGCACTGATTTGGCCGCTAAAACTGTTCAAACGCCAGCGTCCTCACTCACGCCACATCCGGTTTCCGTGGAGACGCAGCGTCTCCCCGTTGCCATAGAAATTGCACTTACTTTTTTTTTTTACCCATGTATATCTATTTTGGAGCTATATTTTGTTTGCCGTTAAAAATGTTAAGTTAACGTTATATCTTTGTTTCTCAGTTTGTTTTAAGGCAATGTATTTAATTAGACTTTAGCATACACTATGTTTTAACTCACTAATATCATTTAGCTTTTTAATTCACCATGTTTAAACTAAAAATAGAATCAAAATCAGCCCGAGCAACATATTCTGTAACGTTAGACACATAAGGTTGAATATTTGAGATAGTTGCCTCTCCGTTGTCTCTCTGATAACTGGCATGATTTTACACTAACCCCCTAAGGCTATGCGAGACTAAAATACCTACAATGTTAATCCACACGATGGCGCACAAGACTTTTAGTTTGTGGGATGGTCAGCAACGGATAGGGGGATATGGTGCCTTGGTTCATTCATTAAGGAAAACACACACACGTTCCCCCTATATAGGCTATAGCCTATATTTGTACATACATTACAAAGCAGCCTAATTTAGTAGACCTACACACAAAGAACAGTGGATGTGCTTTATTCATGTAGATACCCTCACATGTATAAACTCTGTCGTGTGAATTGTGCGCTGAAAATGAAGTGAAATATTCATAGACCGTATATAAGAAGGAAATATTCCACAGCACGTGAAGGCAGACTTCACCGACGTCACTTTGAACGAAAAAGAAGCGCTCGGCTTTAGTCCAGGCAGAGGGGAGGCGTGCAGTACAGTACAGTGCAGTCTGTCAGAAGCTCCTTCAGCAGCAGTACAGCGCCTCTTGTCAAGAGCTGTGACAAGCCAAGGACCTCACAGAATTCGGTCGGGACAACACGAAGTTGTGGCTGTATAGTTTTGTTTGCCCCCATTATGGCTGACCATCTTCTACATTATAATGACTCAGCTGGGGTTGGGAACCGATTCGCCCGCAAAGGTGCTTTGCGGCAGAGAAATGTGCATGAAGTGAAAAACCACAAATTCACTGCAAGATTTTTCAAGCAGCCGACGTTCTGCAGCCATTGTACAGACTTCATATGGTAAGCACCCCTAATGCACACCTGTCTACAGCCTCTGTCACTGTGATGGCAGATTTCGTTCATGGATGTGATAAGCTGCAACTTTGTGTTGTGCTGCATTAAGTTTCTATTTACATTATAGCCTTAAATGTGATTGCCGATACTTCCCTTTAATTATGTGGTTTCCATTTAACAAGCACGTTTTGTGCGCGCAAGACTTGCATATTTCAACCGAGACAGATGTTTAAGCTTCAAGACTTAATAGGCTAACTATTTTCTATAGATGCCTACCTTACTGCTGTGGCATAAAATCGTGTAACACTTGTTTTTTGTTGCAGGGGATTTGGGAAACAAGGATTTCAATGCCAAGGTAATCCACTTTCATGTTTATATTGGTGCATTTATCAGTGATAGAGTAAAAGGCATGAAGATACCAGTGCAGTCAGACATCTAAATTGGTCTGTTGACCCAAGCTCAGCTACACATTACCTGTAAGATTAAAGCTATGCTTCAAACTGAACGTGCTTGTTCCTTTAGTTGTTTTTTTTTTTAAGTTACTGGCTAAATACCAAGTTCAGCATTTGCTAGTACATTTAGGTGTTCCATGAGCAAATACTGTATGGAGGCAGCATATCTAGTCATACGGAAGAATAAAACGGCCTACACGACAATTCATTTTAAAGTTTTATTTTTCTTCGAGGGCACATCATTCTGCAAGCAAGAAAGCAGAGTTTAATATTTGCTGGACACATTGCTGGTTACTTTTGAAAACAATTAAAACATTCACCTGCAACTTAGGACACAGTGTTGGTAACCATTTGACCCTGGAAGACAAATCTGATTAGGCATGGTTTCAAGCAAGCATTTAGAGAATTAAGTTTGAAGTTGTGGACATACCTTTGAGGGTTATACATCTTTTGGGGCAGCTGGTTGACCCTGGACACCCTTTGAGCTTACAGGCATTGGATTGGGAAATGCTGGCATGTACCTGGCTGTCTGGTAGCCATTACTGGACTTCCTATAGCTTGAAGGCGGTAGGATCGTTTGACTCACTCTGCGGTTAACCACAGCGTTTTGAGTGCCGACAACTGGTTTTTGTGGAAGCCAAAAACCCTTCAAGCCCATTTGGGCACCTACATTAGTTGGATTCCAGGGGAATGAGGGTCCGCCTAGTGAGGCAGCATTTCCAGTTGAAAACCCCTTGCTCATGTAATTAGCTTGGCTATACCCTCCTGCAGTATTGGAAGGCCCAGTATACTCCGATGGATATTGAAAGACTTCCTCATATACAAGATGAGGAATGTTACTCACACCACCTCTACTGGAGCCAGAGTTAAAGTTTGGGGAACCAAAACCAGAGTCGTCAACCACACCATAATCACTGCCATCCGGCTGAGGCTTCCAAGAGTCAAAGCTGGGAAACTTTGCGGCCTGAGAGGCGGACAGGGTGGGCTCGTAGTTGGCAGTTTGACTAACATAAAGAGAAGAGCCACCAGCTGTAGAGGGAGGCATACGGTTTGTAGAAGCAGGGCCTGGCCAAGGCTTGGCTGGATTACTCGCCTGGTTGGGGCTTAAAGGGAACAAGCGTGATTTAAGGTTTTCAAACACGAAGTGGCTGGACCCACCATTAACTAGTTTGTCTGCTGCAGAAGCACTTGGTCTGTTGGGCAGGTTTTGGCGAGATGGAAACAAACCTGGCCATTGTGCAACTGAAAGTTTGTTGTAGCTTGTGTAAACAGGGCCAGTCGGTTGGTCATCTGAAGCCTGCCCAGTCTCTACTTCATCTTCTTTAGCATCACCCATGTTACGCAAGTCAGCTTTATATGGATAACCATAGCCTGTAAAATGGACAACTGGGTAAACAATAAAGATACTCCTGAGGCCTAATGCGGTAATTAAGAAAATCATTACCTTTCATAGACGGTAATCCAGCACTGTCATCAAACAGCAAAAAAGAAATGCAAGAAACCCTGCAAAAGGAGGCCAGTAAAGAACAAACATTTGATTAAAATGTGCAATGCTAAAGCTAATTGAAACAAATAAAATGTAAAGAATTTTTCAATATCAATAAGAAATACCAAAAAAGTCGTCCAACAGCCATGGCTATTTACTGAAAAGCAGCACCCTATACTTCTCAGAAGCTATTGTCTGAGACAAGCAGCTCAATGTGCCTAACTAGACCTGAGGGTATCTTGTTTCCTTACTGAGAAATCTCTGTCTCCTATATATCCAGTTCTTACTTAACGATGCTCATTAGCAACAGCTGCTCACAGAGCAATTAGTGGCCAAATCGTTAACAGGTGTGGCAGCTGGACAACAATCATACTGAAATGTTTTCTGATTATGCTTATTTAAAGAACTCTGAACTTTCTTCCTTTGATTTGACGAGTTAAAAGGCTATAGTAGATTTCCACTTAATGCTTTTACATGGAGTCAAGTTGCCACACGTGTCCTGAAATCAACACCCTGTTGCCACAATCTTTGCTAGTATAACATTTCCCCCAAGACATCTGATACTGTGGCAGCCAAAGGTGGGAATAGCAAAGGTGAGGAGTGAGGGAAACAAGATGAAGTTATAATGGTGATAACTAAGGTCACATAAGGGTTTGATTACCAGTAAGGCACTTGTACACAAAATGGAAACAAAACATGTCAAATAATAAAATATTGGATGGAGAAAATTAAGATTATGGAAATTACCTTCATTATGTATCATGCCTAATCAAAGTTAGATATGTTATATTATGAATGTTCTCTCCCATTTGCATTATGTTCACATAAATAAATGCATAGAAACTTTATTTCCACACACTTTGTATGTGACACGATTGCTGCAGTTGAGCTTAAAGTATAAACTACCAGACATTAAAGGCTTTAATTAACTCTCTGCCAGTACAGTCTCTACCCCATGGACACATATGTCTTTTACATGGGAATATGACTGGATATGTTGTGTTGTGCTCATGCTAACCGTATGTAATGTATATCTGTGTGTTTTTACAAATGTATAAAAGTGATTACATTGCCTAGAGGTTACAATTCATGTTCTTTTTTTTTTCTAAATGGCGATACATATATTTTCAATTTCTCATGTGTACAGAGGCTGAACTATCTGAAAGGGGAGCTTGACCATGAATGCATCATGGAAGTGGGCTGACAGATGCATGTTCTTGGATTAAGACAGGATCTTGGATGTTTTTCTTGTAGAGTGTGCATAAGGAATGCATTGCTTTTTTGAGAACCATATCGTGGGATAGTCCCCGGAGGCCTTGATGTACAGGTTTCTCTTTTCTTCAGGGATGGATGCATAATGGCTTTTTTAATTTATTACTAAATGATCTCTCTGTGGGTGGAGAACAGAGCCCCTGCTGCTCCCAGGTTGGTGGCTGGTGTACCTTTTTATTGTTAAAGGGATTGTGATGAGTGGTTCTCTGTGGTTGGGGATGTAGGACACAGATTACAGAATTACAGATGAATGAATCACTTAAAAACCAAGATCGTACATAGTGCCTTTTTGTTCAGCAGCCTCACATTTACTGCCATTTTCTTGGAATTGGTGTACATTCACCTTAACCTACTTTACTTTGAGTCACCATAGGGACTCTATAAGATGTGACTCACCACAGTATAATAAAAAAAAAACCTACAGTACGTTGGTTAGTTTATTTAATATACATTTTAGAGAGGGCGTGGTTCTCTCATTGGCTGTGACGTGGTCGACTGTGGAGAATCTGCAACAGTGATAAATCCTGTCATATGGACATGCTGAGTTATGTCCTATATACCCAATATAATTACCCACTGGACGCCACTACCTCTCCCTTTTCGCCCTCACGCTGTGCATCTTTTCTTTTTTATTCCCACTTACTTCCATTGTATGTTGGTTGTGATTTTTATGCATGACTCATACATGTATTGTGTCAAATAAAGAAAAAAGAAAAATGTAAAATCTGGACTAAGGTGTTAACTATTCCAGTGAGATAAATCTATTTATCATACTGTATATTTAATTTTAGATATTATAGTGTTTAACGCCATATACTGTATCAACCCCATTCACCATCATTTCTTTCCATTCCATCCATTTAGGTAAGGATGTGTCCCCTGCTACTGCAGACTGGACTCAAACACAAAATTATTAATAATGTATGAAGAACATCATTTGCACCAACCAAATACAAGTCAGATGATTAGCAGCATATTAAAATAAGTGTTTTAGGTTAGACAGACACAAACACTTGCAGATCCACGTGTCAAAATTGCGAGTTCTGTTTTGATCAAATCAGCTTTTGACATCAAAAAAGTATGACACATGAACAAAGGCTGAATCATATCAAAATAGAATATAATAGAATAATACAGAAAAATCATGTTTTAATTAATTACATTTCAGTTATTATTAATTATGAACAATTCCTACCCAAATGTCACAGAACCTGTGTGAGTGTGTTTCAGCGTTGGATCACTTGCCGCCATGTTGGATGCCCCCCACCCCCCTCCCTTTGAGATTTAGTGTCTGTGGAAATGACTGTGCCATCTGGAGAGTTGAGAAGCCATCGCTGGGATGAGAGCCCTACGTCTGGACACAAGAAAAGCAAGAGGTGGAGGGAGAGGCGGTTGGAAGTAGAAGATGAAAAAGAAGTTGTAATAATGTGGAGAGCGTGGAAAGAAGCTGAGGAGGAGGCAAAGGTGAACGCATACGTAAAAGACTAAGATTTGCAGTTGCATGGGTGGAAGTGTGAGGGTGCGAGAGGCCTTTTACACATTCTGGCTTCTTGTTGCAGAGTGGCCACCAAGAGCAGATGAAAGAGAGCAGAGTGAAAACAGTGATGGGTTTTATGTCAAGGTGATGACAAAATAGCTTGTAAACTGTGGCCAAGTTGCATGTGAGTAGTAATAACAAAGATTGTCAGGTGTGTTGAAGTTGACTTAAACCTGTAACAACAGATTTTTTTCTGGCCACTTGGGGACAGCAGAAACAAGTTGTGAGCATAGTATTGGCATATCTTTAAGTTGATATGGTGAACTTGTTGGCAAACAGTTGCTTATTTAAACATCCAGCAGTTACACAGCAACATTGTCATTCATGTGGAGTTGTGTTTGAGTCCATCTGGCCAGGCTGTTCTCATTATCCATTTAAAACATATAGCTACAAAAAGTAATGCACTGTAATTCGTATATATTCCACGTATTTATTACAGTAGTCTCGCTTTGCCAGACCCTCCTCCACAGTGCTGCGGAGGATGGTCTGGCTAGTCCACACAGCATTCCGGGATGGGAGAAAAACAAGCTCTGGTTTATTGGCATTTCTTTAAACCAATCACAATCACCATGGGTGGTGCTAAGCTCCGCACGGAGCCGCTGCAAAATAACCTCAGGAAGGAAGTTGTTTTGGTGAAACGTGTACGTTTTAAAAGTTGTTTTAGTCGTGCAAGCAGAAAACTCAGATTGTACAGATAGTCTAGCTAGCTGTCTCAATTTACCATGATGAATAAATCAACCGGAGTTTGAAATTCCAACAGAAAGAAAGCGGAAGGAAACGGACATCGGCGAAAAGACATGCATCCGGCGGAATTTCCTGCAGCAACAGGAGCAAGTGGAAGGTCGTGGATATAGACTATTATTACAGTAACCCCCGACTGACTGCAGGGCAGCAACAGCTAGTGGCCGTTGTACTTAGGACCGGAGCACCTAATATTAGACTGCAAAAATCAGCATAGAGAGGAGGTCAGGGTGGTGGATGTGTCCTAAAACACAGTTCTTTCAAGCCGTGGAGCAGAGTTTGTGTTCCGCAACAAGTTAAGAGGAAATCACAAGACTTTCACCGTTTTTGGTCTCTACCAAATCCTGAGGGAACGATCCAATATGTTCACCAGCTAGTTGATAACTGTGTCTGTCTGTTGTTTGTTGGGGTTTTAGAGCTTTTTCACAGAAAACAGCTGAGAGTGTATACCAAAATAGTAAAGTTGTGGCTGGACAGCTAAACAATGTTTTATAGGGAAAGAGATGGGTTTTGATATGAAAACAATCAGGTATAAAGAGATAACCAGTATTTTACTCGAGGACATTTCAGAAGAAAAGCTGTTTGCTCACTATGCTGTTGGCATAAATCATCTCCATGTTGTTCGTGTTTCTTCTTACGTCCGCTCTTTGCTTCCATGGTGACATCTCCATAACTGTAATACGCCTAGTTTGTTGTTGTGTTTGAAATATATTTGCATACCACATGCAGCCAATATGCCTACACTCATTTCCAACTCTGTGACTATTTGCTTCTCCTCAAGTGATGATGAGATCTTTATCATGCGCACAGATGAGGGAGTTGGGTGTAGGCTGCTCCAACACTCTCTGGGACATGTGTTACCCCCGTGGGCGACATCATGTATGTGTCAGTTAGCATGACGAGGGCTGACACATGCCTCCAAATAGACCCTCGCTGAGCCCTAATGGCAGCGTAGGTGTAGAGCCGATCACTTCCTCCGCAAATGGAGCAGTGGACCTCATTAACCAATCAAGGAGCAGAAGTGTGGGGGTGTTAGAACATGAGAGCGAGAGCTGTGCAAGTCCTGAAGGGGAGCCCCAAACAATAAACATCTTACACAATGGTGGGCTGAGACGCAGCGCTGCTTCTCTCAAGTGACGGGATGTGAAGGGTCCTCCTGCTCCACTCTGCTTTATGTGTTAAGATGGCCTAGATATGTGTCATTAAATCTTACAAAACAGATCTAAGCCTTGTTGCTTTATTATGGATTTTTTTATTATTATTATTAATCTCCTGCTCAACGTTGTGCGTGTCTCTCTGCGGCACTTGACTATTTCCCCTGCCACGTTTGTAAGAAATAGAGAATCCATTAATTTAAAAGCCTAGCTCATTTCTTTATTTAATCACTTAAAATGAAGCAAAGTTTGTGTATTATAAGCTTTACTCTCTCCGTATTAAAACAATCCTCAGTGCGAACAAAAATATATGCTAGAAATAGAAGTAACTCTGAATATGATTGACACTCAATCTCAAACCTTGAACTATCTGAACAGTAGTTCAAATGTTAGTCCAAAAGCAAATTAGATTTTACTGCCAGCATAATGATGAGCACCCGGAAGAACAAGAAAGTCAAATGCTAAATCATTCCATATGCTCAACAGATAAACCCTGTAATGTATTTTGAATTAGACGCCGTATACAGTAAGAGCAATACATCTGAGAGTTTTCACATCAAAACTAGTTGGCGACTGAAATATCTTAAATAATTTTCAACTAACCTGATTGGCATTAAAATCTTGCAGCAGTCTTTTCCATTTCACTTCAAACTTTATTTCTCCTGAAAGTTATCAAGTCAAGCTCAGCATTGAGTCTAAGAAGTATCTGCTTGGGACTCATTAGAATGTGGAGAAATCACTGAAACAGACTTTAATATATTGATGATTTTAAATCCTCTCCCAGCTGAACAGCATTAATTACACCAAGAGTGGAAGCTTAGCTGGCCCGGGTAATTATGTGTAATTCTGCTTCTGCTTGTCTCTGCTCCACTTTCAAATGCCCCCTTTTTACTATTGAGTGTTGCCCCCTCCTCTTCACTGTCTCCCTTCCCTCTATCTCCACTTCTCACTCAACACTAGTGTAACAACAAAGTGTGCCATTTCCATTTTGTTATCATGTTAGCAGCTCTTCTGATGTGTGTTTTATGTTATCAGATCACATTCACTCTTGGATTACAGCCCCTTTAGTCTTGTTCTGTGCATCATGCCCCCACGGCTAGTACTGTATTTGTAATTTCAGTTGGTTGAATACCGACTAAAATTACAAATATACAAACCACACACATGATTTCCAGTATATATAGCATAGGTTTCAGCAGTTTCTCGGCCCTATGCTTCAAAGGCCACCAAAATCGCACACTGTATTGGCTCTTGCTCTTCTTTGTCTACATAGGTGGCTTGTCAAATTGACCAGTGCAAACCAGTGGCCCCCCAAAATGCTGTAAATGCAGTGGTGCAAAAAGTGGGTATGCGCTATATGCGGCACATAGGGGCGCATCGCAAAGCGATGGTAAAAAATAATAATAATTAAAAAAAAAATGTTTGGGGTATTTTGTATAGGTAGCTGCTGTTGTGCGTTTCTAAATCATTTCTTCATTTCCTCAATGTTATATAACGGTTTAGAGGACTAACAGGCTAGAGTAGGCGCCCTGTCTCATAAGATTCCATCATAGAATGTTGACATAGAAGAGGGAGCGGGGAGGGGGGGGGAGCGGGTAGGCTCCGTGAGCGGTGAGCGAGCAGGTACGAGTAGTGAGTTGTCATCTATGGAAAAAGATGGATAAAGCAAAAAAGCTGTCGGGGGCTAAAAATAGAAAAATAAAGAGGGAAAAGGAGATGGCATGTCAATAAGTGGATGGTGAAAGGCAACAGGTAGGATTTAAAGTGTGACGTCTGTGCATGGAGGCTTGCAAATATTCATGTTAACTGACTAGCTGGCGTTTGCCAACGCTGGGAATGTAGCAGCCAAATAGGGGTTTACGGCTAGCTTAGAATATGCAAAACCGAGGTTGCTGAGCTGAAAACTGGTAAATATAAGGTAGCATGTACAACAAATGACAAGAATCTGGAAAACATGACTAATGCAATAACTCACCTTACCATGGAATCATACATATATTTGCCACCAAACTTGGAGGCTTGCAAATATTCATGTTAACAGATTGTTCTCAGACTAACTAGTGTTTGCTAACACTAGCAGCTAAAGTGGGGTTTGCAAACCAATGTTGCTGATAGCTACATTTAGATATTGGTTAAACCCTATGGTACCAATCCCATGCATGACATATCTCAATTTTATTAAGGTAAAATAAGAACTGGTAAATATAAGGTGGCATGTACAATAAATGACAAGAAGCTGGAAAACATAAATTATGCAATTACTCTGGTTTACCATGGAATCATGAATAGATTTTGTTTTACCATTAGCTGTTCATGTTAGCTGTGCTGTCAGACATACAGGCTATAGTTACATCTGTTGGGTGACATGGAAGCTGTAATTACAGGGTCCCATCTCTCGCTCTCTTTAAAGGTCTGTGCTAAGTGGCTCTCCATATTTGTACTTTTTAAAATACAAAATGTGAATGTAATGTAACAGCAGCACAACCTTACTGGGTAGTTGCGCCCCTGTGTAAATGACTGTTGTCTAGGTTTGTTTTCATGCCCAGAGGCAATGCAAAGTGCTTTTCACAAAATATACAAAAATGAATAGAAAATAAAAAAAAGTGTATAAAAGGTACAAAAACAACAAGAGGTCACATCATTTTAGTGCAAATTACCAGCAGCAATGAAGGTAGAGTTAACCAGACAGTAGAGGCAAACATAAACTTGTTTAGCCTATTTTTGAAAATGGCCAGAGTTGGGGCAGATCTAAGATCTTCTGGAAGTTTTTTTGCAATGGTGTGGAGCATAATAACTGAAAGCAGCTTTACCATGTTTTGTTTTGGTCCTAGGAACCGTAAGCAAACTGATCCCTGATGAAATAAGAGGTCTAGAGGGTTCATAGAGTCAGAGATGTACAGTATTTTGGCCCTAGACCATTGATTGATTAGTAAACAAGTAGCAGTATTTGATTAACTGGTAGCAGAGATACACAACAATGACAACATAATGTAAATGCATTGAATGGTTATTGCATTAAAACATGCGGACCATAGATAGTATAAAAAACAGGGTTGTATTTCCTGAAAATCTTAAGAATTATAACTTCAAATGCACAACGAAATATTTGCTGGTATATGCTGTTCAAAACATGTATGTTATTTTTAGTACTGAGTTTGGTACTCACGTCTGCTGATCTTAATTCATTCTGCTATTTTTGGGGACCACTTTGGTATTTTAATTTCATCTTGGTCGTCATTTTGCTGTTAAAAGGTGATTTAAATGTGCCGTCTATAGTGTGTATAACAGAGGAAAATGAATCAGCAAATATTTTCATGTTAATATTGCCTTAAAATGTGTTCACTATTATTTTGATTTAGACCGAGTTATTTTTATTACTATGCATTGTTTAAAGTCCCTGTCTGACTGTGGGGCCTCCCAGCTCCCGTAGGGAATACACTTTACAGCCAAGACAATGAAATACAATATTTTACCATACAATATTTCTTGCTAATGTCTGTATGTGCAGTGACCAGTTCCCAGAAATCCACCCAGGAGCCTCTCACACACCAAACCAGCCATGTGTCATGTCTTACAAAATCATTTTGATTAACAGCATAAGTTCTCTATATATTTTTCCTCATATTCAATAGCTACTGTATCTCTTGCCAGCATGGTGTGCCAAGGTTACTATAGTGACAGTGCGTGGCCCTCACTGCCAAATTTCTGCCAGCTACCCCGGGCGAGCACTGAAAAAATATTAAAACAACACTGGAGCTTGGCATCACCTCCTTATCTTCCATTTATACGTATAAAATGGGCCTCAGTAGCTGTGACGATGCATTTATGAGCTTGTCTGGGTGAAACGTTTGTGATCGTAGATGATATGAAGATATGAATGAAGTTATGAAAACCCAAACCAGCAGCACTGTGTTATCGTACCCCAAAGCACAAAAACAGGGAGGAGACCATTTCTTAGCCAATTCGCGACAGACTCTGCCCCCATTCTCAGTGCAGCAGTGACCGCCACGAGTGCAATATTTTCATTTTAACAGACTGTCTGAGCAGATCATGTCACAATGTTTTTGCTTGCATAACACAATGTCATCTGGTGACATTAAAAAGGGGTCTTCGGCAGCATTACTTAGCTGAGAGTGGGTAGTTAATTGTCAGGGAGCTGCCTGTGTGTTTTTGCTGAGACACAATGCTGTGTAATAAGATGACACATGCTGTTCTCTCATAATCTCTGTTTTAACAAAGGCAAAAGAGCAGTTGGAGAGGGCTCAGAGGGACGTAAGGCAAGGCAAGGCAAGGCAGCTTTATTTGTATAGCACATTTCAGCAACAGGCAATTCAAAGTGCTTTACATGAAAACATTAAAAAATTTAAAACAGATAAAATACAAGAATAAAAGTTACAGTGCACTATAAGAAATGAAACATTGAAGAGCAATTAAAACAGTTAAATATATAAAAGCAGATAAAATAGGAATAAGGAGAGGGAACGATGAAGAAACTGTGTATGCTGTTCTCAAAAAACGTATGTGTGTAGATTTGTTTGTGCTGTATGCAAAAACAACAATGGGGAGCGACAGGAGCAGTCACAGCACTGTGATTTAATCTGTGTGGTTTCCAAAAATGGTACCGAGAGGAGAGACGGAAGAGATCTATGACGAGATGCAACAACTGGCTGGCTGAGTGATGCCGATAACTTACGACCACACTGTTAAAGAATGACTTCCCAGTATAGTGTCAGTATGTTGTTGCATTGTTTATTTTTTGGATAGATTGGTTTGACCTCTTGCATATCGGCCTTTGCATTCGTCTTGGATTATTTGACCCATTTACAGACATGACACAGTGTGAGCTCATAGTGGGCTGGAAGATGGCAGCATGTTGGATTTATCCATAATAGATGGTGCACCAATGATTTATATAAAAGACACTATCAGCACAGAACAGAAGACCTATATTTTAGCGTCAGACATTGAACCCTGTTATTGGACGTTACCTCTTATCCACCTAAACCATCTGTTGCCATGACAACGTATAAAATGTTTATTGATACTTGGTTCCTGTCTCAAACTATCAAGGTGAATGGCTCAATAACGTAAGTGTGTATTTGTGTGTGCAACACTCCATTATCTGTTCTGGATGGAAAGACTCTCCCCGGGGGATTTAGAGCCGGGCTGCTCACCTCTACACTACGTTTCTCACCACTCCAGCTGTGCTTAATGAATTCCTGCGGTGATTACACCCACAGCTATTTTGGGAATGGTTTAGGTCGCCTTGACCCACATAAGGTGAGCACAATGTGCAATCAGGAGGATTTCGAGCTCGCTGGGTGTGTGTCTTATAGCGTGTGTGTGAGAGTGGCGTGTCCTCAGGTATGATGCTTGGGGGTCCAAGGACAAAAAAGCAAACACTAAGATGGGAGTCTGGTTTTCATTTGGTGCTTCTCTCCAAGATCTCATATGCACACAATGTGTGTATTACGTTTGTTACATTCCTTACACTAAATAGGTGGTAAGCCTAAAATCTTTTCAATTTCAATAAGCAAACCTTTGCAGTAATCAATAGTAGCATCATTGCACTTATTTCATTGTGGATTAATCATTTTGCCTATACTGTAACATGTCAAAAAGATAATAAATGTCAGAAGATATTCAGTTTATTATCAGATATGTCAAAGAAAAGCTGAAAATCTGCACATGTGAGTAGAACGAGTGAATATGTGGCATTTGTGCTTTAAAAAACAAACTGCTGCTGCAGTCTGTTTTAGTATTCTCATTTCCTGTTATGGTTGTTTTAGGTCAGTCTTGATAAATGTGTCAGGCCAATATTTGAACTGTAGCCTATTGTAAAGACTAAAGTCATGATGTGCAGATAAAAGGTAACTAAAAAGACACATAATAGAGGAAAAACAGGAAGTATGTGGCTGAGATGGACACATGGGACTTTTCCACCCTCATATTCGTGCTATTATTGTGCAAGGACAAAGATGTAGGGAGACAGGGAGAGCGAGGGAGAGGCAGAGGGTTAGAAAATGTGTGTGCCTGTGCCGGTTTTATTGAAGCGTGTGTTCTTTCTTCCTGCTCCTGTGGTGCGGTGTGTGTGTGTTGTGCAGTTTGAGGGTCACCCAGTAAGAGACTGCAGCGCGGCTCCTAGTCATCCTCACACCTCGTTCCCTTTTTACCTGACTGTCCATCTGTCAACGTATTTTCCACCAGAAACAGATTCCCTGCTGTAAACAAATTAAAATATGCAAATTTGTACTTTAGGTTACAGTAGACACTAAACAGATTGTGTTTGGAAATGTAGTATGCTGAAGTTTCAATGCTCTTAGCCAAGCTGTGAAAAAGATACAGATCTGTTACAGATCTCACATTAATCTGTTTGGAAGATATACACATCTACAAACAAAATGTATTTTTGAGCTGTGTTGTCCATTTGAACCAATGAGCTAGTTTAATGACTTCATCTTTAGACCTAATTAAAATACATTTAAATATGCGACATAAAGGTAGCTTTCCAGGAGAGTCGGAGCCTACAGAGATGTCAGTTAGGCTACTGTTATTCTGCTAAGCTAGGCTAGTTTCCTGTTGGAATAGTTTATCTGTTTTTTTTTCTTTTTTCTCTATTATGATCTAATATTTAGCTACTGTCTTATTTTTGAGTCAGAAAAACGAGTATCAAAATTTATTTTCCAATTCCAGGAAACAGGAAAATGTGGGTAATTAGCTTTAGCTAAGGCTAGCTCACCACCTAGCTTGCTCCAGCTTTTTGTAAGGTGTAAAATCTTGTACGTTTGTAGACTTGAATTGGCTATAATTGAGTTGACCACATCTAGTTTTTATATTTATGGGAAGTAAGCATGTTTTTTAATTTTTTTTATCTGTGCATAAAAACACATTACACAGCAACAGATTGTGTGTTAATGTCATGGAAAACTGCCAGCTGATGATGTAGGCTACTGTGATAATAACTATGACTCTCTGCTGTTAATATTTCCAGAAAAGACTCTAAGCAGGCATTAGAGGGAATTAAACACACCTATATTAAAGTCCTCTCTCACACAATAACCATAGTTATGTGTGATATCAGATGCCTGTATTTCTGACAGGCTGTTAATGCACTAGAAGCTGCTTAAAAGGTGAACTGCTGGTTAGTATCAACTCTCTTTCACACTGTTAAAAGCTCATATTGAAGCAGGTTGCAGACTCAGCTACTTTTCTGAAAACATCAATGCACATACAAACTTCTCCTTTTATAGCTCGTTTCTCTTGAATTCATCCATTCACATTCACCGGTGCTCCATCTGCAGTGTTCTCACCTTGCTCTCTCTTTTTGGGGGAAGAGATGAGGGAGGACAGGAGACAGGACACTGTCAAGTCCAAGGCTCTAATTGAAGGTGTCACAGTTGTTTCTCCTCCTGGTCTTTCCCAGCCTCTTTGCTCCGCTCAGAGCAAATATAGCAACAGGCACCACAAGGGAAAATCTTTTGGGGCTTTGATACCATGTTTTTTTTGGCATCTCGTATGCTAGAATGGAAGGAATTTTATCTTTTGATCTGCGTTTATGGTCTCCGGGGTCCCACGGATAAAATTATAAGGGAGAGTATATTCTGTGCTGTCTGTTGTTTGTGTGTCAGAGTTGGCAACTTCCCTTTTTTTAACTCCTATGTCTTTCATGAAAAAGCATCTGTGGGTCATCTCATTCTGCAAATAGAGAAACAGAAGTGAGTGAAAGCCAAAATACTACTTGATTATACTAACTATATTAACAGTATATTAACAGTCTATCAATAGGTGCAGGGCTTAGAAACTAAATTAATTAAACCATTATTTTTTTGTAATTAACAATTTTTTATTTTATTTTTATTTTTTAACAACATACATACAACTCGCAACATGAACACATCATCTACCCCCCGGCCGAATGAGGGACATCCGGCGGAATATCCAGTGGCACCTGAACAATCCCGGAAGCGAAACGTCGTCGATATAGACTAACAAAATAGTAACAAATAGACAATAAACCATAAACCAAATAAACATATATATAAATGACAACACCATAAGCCCATCATACATGTCTCTCCCCAGCACAACGCTTCTTAGGAGCACCCCAGAAAGCTCAGGTACTTTCCCCATGTTCTAGTATAGACATCCAGAATGAAACCATTAATAAAACTGTTATCCTGCCCTTAAGAAGGGTTTGAGTGGGTTGCATCATTTCTCACCAACTGTTTTGTTGTAATATTTATAAGCCTGCATTGTAGCAATAGATCCTGAGGATTTAAATTAATTTATGAAAACGGAACTATTGCCAACAAAGCATAAACGTATAGAAATAACTTTATCCAGTGCTCATTTTGACTGTCTAAGCGGTTCATCCTTATTACACATTTCTTTTCAGTGACTTTAACATATTTTATTATTCTACATCCCTCTATCCATACTATCTACAACTAGGAGATATAAACATGATGAATTTGCTTCAGTAAATAATTAAGGGACTGCCTGACACATCTCTCTGCTAGTTCAGTATTCAAGCCAGAGGGAGGAAATGCTAATGCTGCAGTAAGAGAGCTCAGTTGTTATGTGTCCTTACAGATCATGAGGACTGTTGCTGGCATGCCTCCTTAAAGGGTGAAAGAGAAGGTGAAGCTCAGTTTACTGCTTGTTGACCTTTGATCAGTCCCCTTTTACCTCCATTTTACCTATTGATCATGCATTGTTTTCCACATGAACATATGGTCTAGCTGATGTATGTGGACATGGAATTTATGTGAGTAGTAACAGATTCTGAAGCTGGTGCAGAATGACCAACATAGGAATAGTAAGCCATACATCAACCACAGCCCTCATGGCAACACACAGCAGGATTGCTCACACCTACTCACACACTGTACACACACACAGCTATGTACCGACCACACTACAGCCTGTTTCCATCTAGCACATTATCACTGCGACACCCTTGCAGGCTCTGTAATGCAAACTGAATGTCAGACAGACACGGTAGCCTTGAACAGTCAGTTCAGACTGTGTCAACAGCTCTTTTATCCCGGCCGGCTGCACTGACAGAGCCGATTTCACACAACAGTGTGGCAGGGGAAGCTGTTGAGTGAAAAATTAGGCCCCCGTCTGTGAGAGCAGCTCTTTACGTGGAGCCAGAGAGGGGTGGTAAGAAACACAGTGGCAGAGAGAGGAGGAGAGCAGTGGGCGTAATTGTATCTGAAAGTGAGGTTAACCACATACGTATTCAATGGGCCAGCTAAATCACCCCACTGTTGAGAGCAGTAAAAATGAAGAGAAGGGTGCGGGACTACTCTCTAAGCTCTTTTGTCTCTTTTTCCACCACTCCAGTCCAGACTAAAAAATCTCATCAACTATGTAACTATATAACTTGAGAAAAACTATCAGAAACAGATGCAGATAAAATTCAGAGCTTATATTAAATGTGGACATTTACCATCGAATCATGCATTTAACCTGGGCAAAATGGATACAGCTCACAGGACTTCTTGGTCATTCTTTTCATAGGAGAAGATGGCTGTATAGTTTTAAATCAGGTTTAAATGGCAACCTCATGCATTTCTAGTTTCACTGACAGATAGTCCTGTCTGCACAGTAAAATGTCATGAGTTATTTAGTGCACCCAAGAGCAGAGCGCTGACCAGATATATCTCCTTCTGATCCGTCAGAGCTTTTCTTCTTTTTGTTCTTCAGAAACACATCATTAATCAGTCCGTTAAAGGTTAAACCTCCAATAACTGATTGTTTGGCCACTTGCAAACAAGTTGTGAACACAATATCAACGTATCATCACTTTTGAAGATGATATAGCGAAATTGTTGCTTATTTACGCATCCAGCAGTTACGGAGCAACATTATCATTCATTTTGGAGTTGTGTTGTATGTAAATCCAATACTATTTCTTTTTTAGTTCTGTTTTTGGTTTCTGCCAACTCCTGAGGGAAATATCTTTCTCTTTAGCTGCTAAATGCTCCACTATCTTCACCAGCTAGCCGCTAACTGTGTCTGTTTGCTAAACAGATAGTGCATGGTGGGTTTTTAGAGCTTTTTTGCTGAAAACAGCTGCCTGCTGCGGATGAAAACAAGGCTATGCGAGCTGTGAGTGAACCAAAACAGTAAAGGTGCAGTCGGACAGGTAAACATTGAGCTGAAACTCACTGTAAAGCTCCGTAAAGCCGAGTAGAGCTGCAGATTCAGGTGATGATTCTCTGCAGGCTCATCACTACGAGCAACCCCTTTCACATTGTCATTTGATTGGTATTATTCAAATATCAATAATAGCAGCATTAAAGTTATGTGATTGTCAAGTGTGTGTTTGTATATGTCATTATTGTTAGTGTCGAAAAGCAGTCATGCAGGTCTTTACTCCCAACAAGACTTAGGTGGTTTGAACAGTCTGACCAACCTGCTAACCAACTAGCTGAACCTGTTATCCTTAAAGCCCTTTCACTAGCAGGGCTGTACAAGTCAGTTAATTGTTGTTGAAACTGAATGGAAAAAAAAGTCAAAGATAAAAAAGATTAAGTAATCTTAGGGTGGTGTGGGAGGTAGCAGGTGCTAATTAAAACCATTTTGCAGAAAGCACAGAATGCCATTTTGCCACAGCTGCTGCCTTTCATTTTTTTCTCTGTCTTATTCAGCTCCAAATGGTACAAGCCATGAACTCGACAGGCTGACTAATCGTTCCACACAGGCTTGGATGCAGGCGTGTGGATTTACTAGGCCAATTAGTCAAGCACAGAGATGCCTAGTGATGAGAAGAGTCATGCTCCCTTTCTCAGCTGAGTGCCATTAATCAGCAATAAAGGGGCTGAAGCAACACTACAGTTTACTGACTGCTTTACTACTTACAATGGCCAGGTTTTCTGACTCAATCCTCTTGACCTCAATACACCATGACGGTGTTTCTCTTGGGCTCTGCAGTTTTTGTGCTACAAAAATACACTTCTGGATGGCTTAAGAGAGGGACAGAGAATGAGAGGTTGTGTGTGTGTGTGTGTGTGTGTGTGTGTGCATGTGCGTGCGTGTTTGTGTGAGAGAGTGTGTGTTTTCAAGTCTGCATATTTGAGGAGGCTGTGTCTGCATGTGTAAGTGTCCATCTGTGAGTTCTCTCCTGTACATTTGCATCTGGATGAGGCCATGTGTTTGCGTGTGGATGTGTGTATATGTACAGTATGTGCATGTATAAATGTGTGTGTGTGTGTGTGTGTGTGTTGTGGCAAAGAGCAGGCCTCTAGTGAGAGTTGTCCAGTCTGCTTTTGTCTACATGGCTGCTGTGCAGTAAACTTGGCCCCAGCTGACCCTGGATAAGCTTCTGTTCTGATCTTCAGTTCAGCAAAAATGAAAAGACGGGAAGCCTCCAACTATACTAAACTTAGTTAATCAAAATCTGCTTTTGTTACATGTTTTTCCTTTCCTTCCTTTCACCCCTTTTCACCCACTCCTGTTTTGCATATAGTTTTTAATTCTATTATTTCTGTTCTATTTCTATTATTTTCTATTATGTTGTTTAATCCAGTTTTATACAATCTTCGAATCCTAATAGAAAATCAACTGTGTCTTCTGTCTCTAACTCTGAGCTACGTGTGTGCATATCAACTTATTTATTGTTGTTTTTCATGATTTACTAAGCAGTGGTTCATGCCCGCAAAAGACTACAATGATTCATCTTAATTTATTTAATTTGTGTTTGCTTATCTGACTCCAGGTGGATGTGTAACTCTCTACACAGGAGTGCAATATGATTCATACTACAACTTAACTTCACTATGATTCATGCAGCTCAACCAAAGCACCGCTGGAAACATTTGTCGGGTTGTTATTAAAGCTGTTGTTATTAAAGTGTGTGGGCCTTTTTGCTACTTGCAAAACATATTTTATTCGGGCTTCATGTTTGTATACATCTGACACATTAACCAGAGCTAATGCGGTAGTTTCTGATCAGCAGAGGATCTTTGATATTATTGGAAACAGCTACCAGTTGTAATATTAATGTTGAAGTCTTGTATATATTTCTGTGCACATACACACAAATACACCAACAATTGAACATTAAACTGTGAAGTGACCCTCTTTCATGTTGTCAAACAAAGCCTTCTGAAATGTTGCTTTTGTGACAATGTTCTTGGTTCAAGTTAGCCACGTCTATATAAAGTTAGCTAACGTTAGCCATCATAAGCTACTGGTCATACCAGGCCAAGCAAGGCAGTAGCAGCAATATTCCTGAGTGTACTGAATTGAAAAAGGGTGTTTTAAAAAAACAAAATTAATATGTTTATTGCAAGATCAACATTGCACTGATTCATAAACGCAACATTATTTTTCCATTTTCTTATTCAACAATACAGCAGCAATGACGAACATACAATTGTAGTTATTCGGCAGATTCTAAATACATCAGGAGCTTATTGTGAGATCAGTTGATATCACAGTTTTATTACAGCAGAGTGAATTAGGAGCATCAATGCTCAGGTTTCTGAAACTCATAAGCATATATTTTCTCAGGAAATGAACTCAAGAAAGTGATGCTCGTTGCTTTGATGTGAGGAGAGTAAGAGAAACCGTACAAAAAAAAAATTGCAGGAGCAAACATCAGGGTCGGCATATTAGGAAGTGTATCTAACTGTTTAGCTGCCATATTGTATCAGTTGTATATCCGCAGCTGCAGCAGGATGTTTGTCTGTAGTGGAGAATAGACCCAACTTTGTCTTTTTTTATATACAATTGTATGTTTACTCACTGAATAGTGTTGAGTTGAGGTTGCCTTGGGCTATACTGTTTTAACAAAAGCACATTTTTCTATTACAAAGGTTTTTTTTCTACCACAGAAGTGAGTTTTGATTAAGGTCACTGTTGATATGGAACATTTCTTTTTGGTGTCTGTCTTTGAACAAGAACGTGAAAGACGGGAGACAGAGAAAAGATGAAAAACGAGACCTGTGGGAGAATTTATGGAAAGTGACTAAAATGAGGAAGAAAAAAAAAATAATTATGTTTCAAAGTGTCCTGAGACATTTATTTATTTATAGAATTTAGCCTTAACTTCACTGGTCCCAAACATATTAGTCTAGGACATGCAGTGCCGCAGGAGTAGAAGATGCCCTGATGATGTGTGGTATCCCCAGCTTGTCCCCAGGCACCAGCCTCAGACTTGGCTGTGACCTTTGCCTTTTGCCTGTGTGTGTGTGTGTGTGTGTGTGTGTGTGTGTGTGTGTGTGTGTGTGTGTGTGTGTGTGTGTGTGTGTGTGTGTGTGTGTGTGTGTGTGTGTGTGTGTGTGTGTGTGTGTGAGTGAGTGAGTGTGTGAGTGAGTGAGTGAAGCCGAGGAGACAAGAGAACCAGACGATGTGACGAACTGTATGTTGTGTCTGTCTTGTCTGACAGAAATAAAGCATAGGTAGTGAATTAATGTTTGTTTGTTTATGCATGTATGTATGTGTGTAAAAATGAGCCTCCGTCTGCATATGTGCATATGTCTGTGTGTGCGCTCAAAAGCATAAACAAGTATTCGTATGTGTATGCTTCAACGTGTATATGTGTGTGTCGACGGCTGAGTCATATTTAATTCATGAGGCAGTATCACTATTTCCCCTGTGTAACTCAGAGATGTCTGGCAGCCGAACACTCCTACCTGTAGTTTAAATTAATTGATCCAGTCCCCCTGTGGCCATTTCTTAATACAAACACTATTAGTGCTGCAAAGACTGTGTGTATTTGTGTGAGTATGAGCTACATGCGTGCCTCTGTGTGTGTGTCTGTGTGCATCATATCTGATAATTCATGTGTTCATTTATGTCTAACTGGCATGCATATATCTCTGTTTTTCTGCATACAGAAATGTATTCCAGGGGTGTTGGGCAGCTAATGGCATGGCAAATAATGACTTATTACTCTATATAAACATGACTAACAGTCTGCAGACAGGCTAGCGCCCCTGCAAGGCTGTACTTAGGCATAAGGGTGCTTTGAGCTAAATGCTAACATCAGCATGCTAACATGCTCACAGTGACATGCTGATGTTTAGCAAGTATAAATTTACCATGTTCACCATCTTAGTTTAGTGTGTTAGAATGCTAACATTTGCTTAAAAGCACTAAACACATGGTAAGCTGAGGCTGTTAAGAATGTCATTAGTTTTGCAGGTATTTGGTCATAAATACAATACAAAAAATGATTGGACAACATTAAATGTTGACCTAATAATGGCACTGGATGGAAGGTCAGGGGATCAAAGTTATGATAGTTCATTCTCCGGGGAACATGAAGGTCTGTGCCATAATTTCACAGTAATACATCCAACAGAGATATGTCAATAAAAAATGTAAACCTGATGGTGGCACTAGAGGAAAAGTCAGAGGATCAAAGTCAGGATTCATCCTCTAGGAACCATGAATGTCTGTACAAAATGTTGCATGGTTAAAAATGAGATCCTAATGCTCATAGAGATTTACTGTTGCTGGCTTGAAGATAGGGGAAAACACTGCAGTGTGTCTGTTTAGCGTTTGTACTAAATGACGAGAAAGTGAGAAAAAGAAATCACAACACAAAAAATAAGCATGCACCCTGGGGACATCGTCTCCACTTTCTGGGACAGCTGTAACACGCTATCCAGACATACATAATCAAACACAGATCTCATAAGACACAGAGCCAAGGTGATAGCTGCCATCTCCTGCCAACCTGCAGGGCTGGGAGGAGACTGAGAACAACATAGGCTTTGTGATGCAATCTGACAAGGCCAAATTCTCCTTGAACTCCACTGAAAGTCCTCCCATCTTCTCTCAACCAATCAGATGTTATGCGGTCCCCATTTTCTCCCTCTGTAACTGTTCAGGGAGTTTGTGACGATTGTTTTGTTCTGCTTTGTTAAAAACGGAGCAGCATCCCAACTGTGCTGAATCTCCCCCGAGGTTTTCTACTCTGTTCTCTGCAATTCCCCGCTCCCATGCAGAAATTGCATAATTCTTTATAAATGCACATATGTAAACGATCAAACACATGCATATTCATACAGGCCAGACACAAACAGAGTTCTGGGGAAGTTTTGCTAATTTTGTGTGCCCTGAAGAAAGTTTATTATCTGTTCATGTCTGCTCTATTCTGTCTCCCATTCCCATCTCTTCCTGTCTTTTCTTGTGATTCTTTGTGTACAGTTTCATTGTTGCTTTCAAGGTCATGTGGTCACTGTTTGTGTCCCTACTTTATGTCTTTGTCCTCTGTGTGCCATGCATAATTGAATGTGTGTGCTGAAATTGAGTTTCCAGGCCTTTGTTGTAGCTGCAGCTCTGGTCAGTTCCTCCCTCTTCAGGCAAACACTGCTTGCCGGTATATATAACACATAATTCATCTCCCAAGGGTGGTGGGAAAAGGACAGAGACTTATATTGTGATATACTGAGGCAATTTATTCTGCTACAGCGTCTTTAACTGTGAACCAATCTGCCATTACTTGGACATGGTTTTTTACCACATAGGGAATTTGAAGGTGACCCACCTTGTCTCAAATTCTATGATGTATTTCTCAAAAAAAGACAGAGAAGTATTAATAGTCTATTGTAGTGTTCTCAGTTCTGAAACAGAAGATGTACCCATAGAGTATACTCATTCAGGAACATTCTTCTGGGTGCTCTCAGCGTCATCTATAACGTCTTTACAAATGCATTGTCTACGAAGCAGTTCCGGACTATATATTTGATGCCATAACAAAATTGAGTTTTAGCACTCTTATGGAGTTGGGAAAGAGTTGTTCATGTTTACTAATATTTTTGGACTATCTTAGACCAAAGGAATAACATGTATACATTTTGAAAATGGGTGTAATTACCCTTTAGCGAAATGCAGGACAAAATACAGAAAAATATAAATATAAAATATAAATATAAAGTGAAATATCCTGCACAAAATATAACCTATTTCTGTATCCTCTCTGGTTATCCTAACTGTCATCAAGTCACTCCAACTGTGGTCCCTGGCCATTGATCTCAAGCTGGTGGTTAAGGGTTATGTGACCTGTGGCCCTGGAAAATCGCAGAACTGTCACTCACTGCAATGGCAGAAGTTCAGAGGTTGCAACTATTGAAGTCAGAGACGTCTGGACGATATATATATATAAATAACATGTATTAAGTAATGTTTATACTTCTATAGTGATGTTGACATAGGGTGTGTGGAAAGATACATTTTTATTCACAGTATGGACATAAACAAAGGGAGAATAGAGATGAAATTTGCTCTTCTTATTTGCTTTTTTGCTGCTTTAACAGATTCAATCATGAGAGCAGAAGGCTAGTGGAAGTGACCAGGGCGGTAAACACCATACGGATATAGTTTCTCTTTGAACTGAAAATTTAAAATTTGATGAGAACTTGACACAGGCCAGAGTACTGCTCTCTGCTGTACTTAGGATACAGTACTTCTATAGGCCCATTGTACCATTCTCTCTCATTCAGCACTTACAGAGTAAAAGCTTTTTACTCATCATTCACTGTACGCGCACTTTTATGTTTCCCTGAGATATGTCTTTGTGTATCAATGTATTTATAGTGTCCATTGGCCAGGTGTAGAGTGGTGTAGAGAAAATGTCCTCCCTCACTTCTCCACCACAGTGGGGTTCAGTACACACTGTTCCAGCCCTGGCCAGAATCAAGCCTAAAAATAGCCAAGAGAGGAAAATACACCTCCCTCAACCTCTCCATGCTTCTCCGCTCCTGTCCTCCGCTGCCATTTTTCTTGCCTGAAATGACAAACAATTTAGAGAAAGACCACAGAGCCGTAATAAGGAGGGAAACACAGCATTTTACATACTGTTTGTGTTTATTTAAAGTGTATGGCAAGAAGAGGGGCACAATTAATTTGTGCATAATTTCCAGATGGTGACTTCAACACAACAATATGTTGGTGCTAAAATGTTGCAGATGCAAGAGTATAATAGTTGTTTGAGCAGATAAAAACATTCTTTCAACATCCATGTGTCTACAGTCATAGGAACCCTAACCCCAGTGGATTTGTTCCGTCCCTCTCCGCCTATTCATCTGTCCTCTCGCACCCTTCCCTCTTTTCCTCCTGTGGATCTCGGATCAAAGCCTCAGCTCCCTTTGTGTTCGGATGCACTCTGGGGGCCTGGATCAATTGAATGTGTCTGGAAGGTATTGAGTTAGTCCGGCGCTGCAGGTGTTCTGCCCTCTCCCTTATCTGCAACGCAAGCTTTTCATCTTGGCAACAGCACAGCATAATTCTATTAACAGTGGCTCTGTAGATTACCAATTATACCAGATTAACCCGGGATAAATCCTCACTTTAAAGGATCCGTGGTTGAGAGATAGGGATGTGGATGGAGAGGTGGAGAAATGCTGCAGTGTATAGTAGTGTGACAACATGCCACAAAATGCCCACCAACATAGGGTATAATGCACTTGTCCTCGTTCCCACACATACATTTACTCACAAGAAAGCCTTTGTATTGTGTAAGCTTCTTTGTAATGCCAAAGCCCCTTATCTTTATGCTTATGGAATTAGACTGGTGAAACAAAGCCCATAGTAATTCATCATTATATCCCTGATGATACAGTATGTCACTGTGTCACCTCTGCTCCTGTTGCTTCACACAGCTCTCCCTGAGAGGACTTAAACCATCTGGAGACACTTCTTACTACTGAGTTTCCCAGTGAGATCCCTGTGCCTAAGATTTATTATAGTAGCATTAAAGGTCCCATGACATGGTGCTCTTTGGATGCTTTTATATAGACCTTAGTGGTCCCCTAATACTGTATCTGAAGTCTCTTTCCCGAAATTCAGCCTTGGTGCAGAATTACAGCCACTAGAGCCAGTCCCACAATGAGCTTTCCTTAGTATGTGCCATTTCTGTGTCTGTAGCTATTGAGGAGGAGAGAGGGGGGGGCAAGGTGGAGGGTGGGGGTGTGGCCTTGACCAACTGCCACTTTGTTCGTTTGAAAGCCATGATGTCTCTCTCTCATGGGCGGGCCAAATTCTCTGGGCGGGCAAAGCAGAGAAAGGGGAGGTAACCTTGCTCCTTATGACCTCATAAGGAGGAGATTCCTGATTGGCCCATCTGAGCTTTCATTTTCTCAAAGGCAGAGCAGGATACCCAGGGCTCGGTTTACACCTATCGCCATTTCTAGCCACTGGGGGACCATAGGCAGGCTGGGGGAACGCATATTAATGTTAAAAAACCTCATAAAGTGAAATTTTCATGCCATGGGACCTTTAAAGTCACACAAAAAACACTGTTAATGAAAGTCCTCCCCCAGGTTTCTTTGTATGTGTTTCTTCCTCTTTTTATTGCTCATCTTGGGAGAAGGTGAAGAATTATTTTTGTTGATTCAACACATAGCGAGCAGGTGTAAATAAATGTAAGGTGTCTTCACAGCTTTCCTCCTGATTGGTTGGTTGCATGTAACATCCTGTGAGCCCCCAGAGTGCCTCTGTTATTCAGCCACAGCAGCATATTGGCTCCTGTGTTCTTAAAACAGCTTTTAGATTAATGTTTCGGTGTGTGTGTGTGTGTGTGTGTGTGTGTGTGTGTGTGTGTGTGTGTGTGTGTGTGTGTGTGTGTGTGTGTGTGTTTGCATGCGCCTGAGAGTTGACGCCAGGGATTATAGTCACAGGGAAACACTGTCTCTGTCTTGTATAAGTCTGGGTAACACACACACACACACACACACACACACAGTCTAAAGCTAGATTTATTTCTTCCATTATACACAGCTTAACCACCCTTCTTCACCTCTGTACTGAGATCAGTGTCAAGTCTGTCTGCTCAGCTCCACACTGCAGCACCAGCACTCAAGCTGGTCTGAGATCAGTCTTAAACACAGGCGGCGATGGACGAGTGGGTGTGTGGCTGCGGAGAGTATGATGAGTGCTGATGGATGGAGGGAGAGGAAGAAGTAAGGACGTCATTACGCCCGTGATTCACATATTGTAAATAGGCTGTAGGGAGGAAAAGAGAAACCCGATGGTTGCACTCAGAGTTAATCCTGCTGAGTAAAAGTGTGTCACAGAATTGAAGCAGAGAAGATGAAAATACACACAACAGATTTCATGTGTTTTGCATGTAAGAAAATGTTTTTTTTTATTCCATTGACAGCAGAGTGGGCAGGATGTGGGCTGGGACGATTGAAAGTTTGACTGTGGGGCGAGTTGGAGGTGGATGTGGGAAGTGTGAATGAATACTCTTGAGGTCTACACCAAAACAATTGCTGATATACTCTGCAGTGACAGATAGAAAAACAGATTTTTTGAAAACACTTCAGGCAATAAAGAGGGATTTCAACACTGGTTTTGTTCCCTCTGTCTGTTTTTTGCATCTTTTCTGAGTCTTAAGAGGCCCTTAAATGTTATTGTGCTGGCTGAGGTTGGGGTTCGATAGCATGTTTGGCTTATAAAAAAAACTACAATATTACTACTAAAATAATGAAATATGAATGACTAAAATTAATTTATTAATTCAAGATTAATTTCAAATCTGTAATCACAGATGTTGAGGAACAAACTGTTTTGATTTTCAACATAGACTATTAATGTTCAACATAATTCACGTTTAGATATGTATCCGACACATTGAAATAAAACTGTAGCCTATTGATTTTTACACCTCATATTTTAAAACTGATATGATTAATGTATTAATGATTAAGTATCTGGGAGATCCTGACTTCTGAAACTGATGTGACTTGGATCAGCTGATTGTTTTACTGGAGAAGAATCATTGCTCTCCTTGCTAGAGGTAACAGAGAGGCCTCTTTACCTAACAAATCATTTTTGATGGGGTGTGTAGCATTGTTGCAATAACTTTTATGTATTGTTTTACTTTGTGTTGAAATTTAATTTAACTCCCACATTTTATTACCAAACGACTTTGAGCGGGCCTGACCGTTTATCGGTGTTTTAAGCCCCCAATGTCTCCTTCCAGGCAGGATTAGGCAATGGTTATGGTAAGGGTTAAGGTTAAGGTTAGGGTTAGGGTTAGGGTTAGGTGCCTTGAAGTCAACGGTCGCAGCGCTGCCTGGAAGGAGACGTTGGGGGCTTAAAACGAGCGGCCTGACCTTAGGCACAGCGGTGCTAAATGCTAATGCTGACAATAAAAATGCTAGCATGCTAATGTTTAGCAGGTGTAATGTTGACCAGGTGTACCATTTTAGTTTAGCATGTTAGCATGCCAACATTTCCTATTTAGTACTAAACCAAAAGTACAGCTGATGGGAATATCTTTAGTTTTGCAGGTATTTATTTATAAATCAAAGTATCGGACAAGTTCAAAGTTTCCCATGGTGGCGTTAGATGACAGTCAATAACTCACCAAAGTCATTAGGATTAATGAATGTCTGTATAAAACTGAATGGCAATCCATGTAAGAGTTGAGATTTTTCAGTCTGGCCACATCACTAGCATGGCTGAAAATTCTCCACTGACTGGTTCCTAGAAAATTCCGCCACCTGGCTTTACACCTGTGTGTACTGCAGCCTGCTTCTGTTTTTGCGTGTGCAGTGCATTATGAAAATGACAAATGGTACAGATGACAACTTTAGAGCATGGATAAATCACCATGGGCTACTTTTTTGCTGAGCTTTTATCCCCCTCCTTTCCCCCTCCGCCTTGTTTTGTCTTTATTACTGAGAGAGATGAATTCATACGCTGCCACTGGCTCAGCACTACACCAGTATCGAGGGAATATTCACCTCTCACGTACATATACAGGGAGAAATGCTGTAGTGAGTATTAACATTGGATTAGAATTGTGATGATGGAAACAATCATTATGCTGAAAATACTGATGATGATACAATGCTCATATTCATGATCTATCTATCCTCACAGCCATTCACATGGACAGTCGAAACCCCTGCTGTTTCTTGGACTTCTCGGGAAACAAATTTCACTTGTTCAACCGATGGCCGTCAGATTGTCTGGCAACTGTGACGTTGTTGGCAGAGTAAGAGACAAAAACCACACAATTACAATGGTGGGAGAGCACAAAAGTGCACATGAACAAGCAGGCAGCTTGACAATGAGCGAAGCAGACAGATTGTGTGAGAATGAAAAAAGAAAGAAAGAATGAGGAATTTCAAACAGTGGCAGGGAAGAAAATACAGTTGGGTACACAGAGTGAGAGTCAGCCTGTCGCAGATGTCCATGCTTTCACTTTCCCCCCCAGATCTGCGCCGGTGTCCAAATGTAAACTGTCGCTGACGTGAGAGCAGCGTCAGGTGTCATGTCAGCCATGTCACGTTGAGTGACACTTTTGGTAGAGGCGGATCCAAGTGTGGTGGGAGACGATAATGCAATTGGCATCAACCCAACCGATTGTAAAGAGCCGACGGCTGCAGAATGCACTAGATCATATAGTGACATTTTTCGTGTGTGAGTGTAGGAGTGCACATGCATATGAGTTTGTTTGTCTGCATTTGTTTGTGTGTTCGTACAAAAGAGGCTTGTCAAACTCACTTCAAGGTTGATTGATGATAATTTACATGCACAGTCTCTCGCTTACTGTGTTTCACTTTCTGTTTCACCCTCTATTTCTCAACAATTTGTCACAAAACAATAAAATAATAATAAAGATACCATACTTTGCCATGATTGCTTGGTACGGTAACCTGAACATCAGGGACAAAAACCACCTCAGCCATATTGTAAAGGCGGCTGGCAAGGTGATTCCCTTCAGTCCCCCTTGATGGTTATCTACAACCAGCAAGTACTTCGCAAGGCTCGGTCTATATTAGACTGCACAAACCACACCCTTCACTCTGAGTTTGTAATACTCCCCTCAGATCGCAGATTTAGAGTACCTCGGTTCAAGACCAATAGGAGTAAAAACTCCTTTGTCCCATGTGCAATAACAATTATTTGCACATGTAATGTAGTACTTTTTTGTTTTGTTTTTAGAGATTGTTCCAGTGGTTATACATTTTGTTGTGTGTATTACATACAGGAAACCTTTTTTGTACTCATGTCTTGTATTGTTGCCTCTATTTGTATGTTGCTTGAATGTGTTTCTTTTTTATCTTTCACTCCTGACTGCATATCAAGTTTCCCATTTGGGATAATAAAGTGACTGAAAGTGACTGAACTTTGTGTGTTTATATTTTGCTCCCGTAAGAGGCAGATTTAGTGGTTAAATGCACTTTATGCGTGCAATGTTGTATCATAAATTGTTACTGTAATACTGTCTTCTCTCTTTTCTATCAGTGTGCTGTTTTGTGGTCCACAAACGATGCCATGAGTTCGTCACTTTCTCCTGTCCTGGAGCCGACAAGGGTCCTGACACAGACGTAAGTTCAGCTTTTTCATATGTTACGAGGCAGTACAGCATGCAATCCATAGTAGAAAAAAGAGAGAGTATTGCAATATATCATCATAGTGATTTTTTTGTACCAGCCTGTATAAGTTAACCCTCTTTCTGCAGTATATATCACAATCACGAGCACTTCTCTGTTGCTGCATCAGCAACTGTTTGCTTCCACACATCAGGTGTGATAACATTGTCCCTCATTAGCCTCCTCTCTTTCCCTCTAAAGCTTATCTGATGCTGTCGGAGCAGGGTGGTGGTGTTTTATCAGTGTTGGAGTCTGACCTCTGTGGTCCCTCGATATGCAGTATCTCTTTGGAGTGCATGTGTGGTCCTGCTGTAGCTGTGGCCTTAGTCTCCTCTTCCCTGCAGCTAGCAAGGGGATCTGTCCTTGGTTAGATAACAGTGGAGGTCAAGCACAGCACAGCTGCAGCATGCACTGATGTCTGTGTACTTAGATGCAACAAGCCAATAACACAATTGCCCATATAGTTTGTGCATACATACAGATGATAAGCCCCTTTCAGAGGTGGAACGTAACTAAGTACATTTACTCAAGTACTGTACTTATGTACAATTTTGAGGTTTACATTTTATGTTACTTTATACTTCTACTACACTACATTTTGGAGGCAAATATTGTACTTTTTACTCAATTACATTTATTTGACAGCTTTAGTCACTAGTTACTTTGCAGATTTAGATTATTCATACAAAATATAATGTAAGTTAATTAATAAATGGCGCGGAGATGTTCACAATTCATTTTTTAGAAGTCCAAGTTGAGTCTCAAGTCTTTGAGCTCATGTCCAAGTCAAGTCTCAAGTCTTTTGCCACAAGTCCAAGTCAAGTCTCAAGTCTCTGGCCATCTGATCTGTCCCTAACACTGTATTGTTAAATGTTATGAATGTCCTATAGCTACCATCCATACAGTATCAAAATCAGTTGTAGGATAACTTTATGGGGTCTACTGCAATGCAATCTGAAGAAACACAAATTAAGAACTCTGTTTCAATTTCATAACTGTATTTTTCAACATTTTGGTATCTGCACCAAAGAATACATGTTTGTCTGTGTTACTAACTGGCTGTAAAGCCCAACCTCATCATGCATTACATTTTTCAGTGTTCAAAGTTTGAGGGAAACATCTGTATTGAAAGTTAATACACCAACGATGGTGCAAACATGTGAGAACTGATACTTTCTGTGTTGCTATTTAACAACAACCTGGTGAAATATAAACCTAAGTCTGTCACATCATATGGATACAACTATAAAGATACAATTTGCCTGTTCCCAGCATTAGCACAACACTTTGCGATGGTTAGCTTGTTACCTGTGACGATATATGCTAAATTTAACGTCTCTTTCACATTATCCAGTGACTGACCTATCTGGGTGCGTTTTGAGATGCCTGATGAAGTTCGACGTTGTTGATCCGGCATCATTTATCTTGGTGCCACACACCTTGCACGTAGCTGTTCGCTTACTGCCACTGTTTACGAAGTTATTGAAAGCAAAACTAATGACAAAAGGCACAACTCCGGGAGGACTTGGTGTTGCCATCGTCAATGCATTTATGTGAGTGCCCGCACATAGGCATAGTGCATGCGTTACGTTGCACTTTATGGCAAAGGGCAGGGGACATGCAGCTCGTCATACGTTTCCCCAATGTATATGCGCCAATAAAAGAAAATAGAAATACATGAATGAATTTAGATTTAAAAAGCAATAATTGCATGAATACAGGTTGTTGACGAGTCTCGAAGCTCGAGTCCAAGTCAAGTCTGAAGTCTTTTGGGTCGAGTCACAAGTCAAGTCTGAGGTCAGCTGTTTGTGCGACTTAAGTGTGACTCGAGTCCGAGTCTCAGACTCGAGTCCCCATCTCTGAAATGGCAATATATTAATGTAGGGAAAGCTACCTAGTAGTATGTAAAGTAATTAAAATTAGCTCCACCTTTACTGAGTAAGTAATTTACATATTACATAATTAATCACTCCAGGAGTATAATATATATACAGTATATATATATATATATATATATATATATATATATATATATATATATTATTCTGAAATGAGCCATTCTGCTAATTGAGTAGTTTTACTTTTGGTACTTGAAGTACATTTTGATGCTTACACTTCTGTACTACTACTTAAGTAAACCTTTGAATGCAGGACTTTTACTTATAAGAGTATTTTTTATAATGTAGTATCGCTACTGAATACTTCCTCCACCACTGGCCCCCATACAGTCTGATCAGCGGTACTTTTTTCATCTCTACTGTACGACTGCAAACACAAATTCACAATTAGACGTTGGTGTTTTCGCGCTTTAGCTTCACCAGACTGAAAGACCTGCTAATGAATGTTCCGTTTGCTAATCCAATTATGACGCACACCAACCCCAATATCCTCTCATGTTAAAACGTTATTCACTGCAATGACAATACTCAATAATAGACGTAATTGTTCAGCACCTCCGCGCTGCGATTTTCAACTTCTCCTCATTAAATAATATCAGAATTCATTTGAGTGTTTTAGATGCAGTTTAGTGAAGCTGTGCATCCGAGGCAATCAAGAGTACACGTTTGTTTTACACCTTGTGTTTAATCAACTTCTGTCAAAGCAGTCGCTCTGTAACGGCTACTCTTCATCTTACTTTCTTTTTTAAGACTCGTTAGTCTTGTCTCTCGCCCTCCAAGACACATTGTTCATTTTCACTCCTGAGCTACCTTCTTGTTATTCAACCATGCATCGCCTCAGCTCTATCTTCCTGCCTAACTGTTTCTGTCTGTCTTCCTCTCTTTTATCTCTCTTTCTCTCTCTCTCTCTCTCTCTCTCTCTCAGACACACATGCACACACACACACACACACACACACACACACACACACACACAGACACACACCTGACCTGCATTTAAGTGGCCATTGTGCATTTTGGTCTGCCTGTTTTTGTGCCCATTATCTACCGACTGGCTTTGGCACAGAGTGAATAGAGGGCCCTTTGGGGATGGACCTCTTTGAATTCCAAATGATGATACGGGACTCACTCATACACAAACTAAGCACTTATTTTCCTTTAATCTTGTCAGTTTTTCACCCTTTTCTTAATTAAAACAATTTTCATGCAGCATACTTAAGTTAAAAAAACTACACCCCAAACAGTCAACTTGCCCGTGATGCCACCACGCAAACTAAAATCATCCATGTGTCCCCAGTGAATCACATGTGCTGGTGCTCTATGCTAAGTATATAGCATGTGTAGCACACCAAACTGTAGACTGATTGTAGGCAGGTGTCATTATAGTATTATGAAAAGGTATGAACATGATAACTTTAAAGCTAAGAGGCAGGTAGTTTAATGGATAAGGCTGAAGTTTTTTTCTTATATAGATATTCTATATTTGTGTGTGTGTGTGTGTGTGTGTGTGTGTGTGTGTGTGTGTGTGTGTGAGTGAAGCCAAGGACCAAGAGAACCAGACAAAGTGCTAAACTGTATGTGTGTCCGTCTTGTCTGACAGAAATAAAGTGTGTGTGTGCGTGCGTGCGCCTGTGTGTGTGTGTGTGTGTGTGTGTGTGTGTGTGTGTGTGTGTGTGTGTGTGTGTGTCTGTGTGTCTGTGTGTGTGTGTGTGTGTGTGTGTGTGTGTGTGTGTGTGTGTGTGTTTGCATGCGCCTGAGAGTTGACGCCAGGGATTATAGTCACAGAGAAACACTGTCTCTGTCTTGTGTTTGTTTGTTTGTTTGTTTGCTATTTAGCAGGATTACAGAACAACTACTGAAACTTAGTAGAAGGGTGTAGCATGAGCAAAGATAGAACCCATTACATTTTGGAGCAGATCTGAGTCACGGGGCGGACACACTGCGAGGCATTTGTGCTGCATTCATGTGGTGTCAGAATAATCTGAAAATGAGTTCTCTGCTGGGAAAATGAACACTGTATTAACATGGTGAGATAGGGCATACCTTGGCAGAGGTCTGCACTCTCCGATTGCCCCTCTAGTTGAATCTGTTTCTTGTCTGGACTCACAGCGAATGACATGACTCACCAACACCTATCCATCCATCCCTCTCACCATCACTCCATCTACACTCCTCCATCATTTCCCCTCAGCTTCTGAATCAGTGTGGTGTCATGACTCTCATGAATCTGGCTTGGGGTTCGGACACGGACACACACACAAACATTTTTCATTTTCTCTCTTACTTACTCATACACACACACACACACACACACACACACACACACACACACACACACACACACACACACACACACAAACACACACATACACACACACACACACACACACACACTCTGTCCCTTTGCACTGTGGGACATGAGTGACCCTTTAGTTGGCTTTGGTAAGTGAATGGCGTCATCTGTCCGGCAGATGCTTTGATCCACTCGTAGAAGAGAGATGTTCGCATTAGCATTTGAGTGAAAAGTGCTCTCTCTCTTCTCTTTCTGTTTTCCATTCAGCACATTGTTAGGCGTAGGTGGTAAATAGTGCTGTATTATCAGTCAAGGATCACTCTGGAACCAGTGAATGAAAGTGACTCATCCATAGAGAAACAATATGGGTTTCACAACCAGATTACATATCCATAACACGGCTAGATATTTGACCAGCAATCCCTTTTAAAATATTTTTTTGTGATATTCTTTTTTTTCAGTGACAGATTTGGTCAGTGTGACTGGAGAGATTATGCTTTACATGGGTATACTATTGCTGTTATACTCTCCTTGGCAGATCCTCTTTGCAACCATCTGTCTTTTGCCCTGTTCATTAACCACACGGCTACAAAGCTTTTGCATGTGTTTGAAGTATTTTTCATCTGGCTCCATATGTTTGATTTATCACGTGTCTTCACCTTACTGGATATTCTGTCCAGTTGATTATGGTATTGGATTTGGAAATTGGTGTGCTGTGGATATTTGTTTCTTCTTTTTCATATTTTTATATGTTTCAGTTCTGGCAAAAATAATCATCTGAACCCAGGCTGACTTAACCCAATGCACAATATCGAAGTCTCTTCAGTTTTACATGTACCATTCAGCCCATCTACGCCTGTCAAAGCAACCAACCCCTCCTATGTGAAGTGAAAAAACTGCAACCAACAAGCTTTGGAAAAGGTTAGATTATTAACCCCATGATTATCGATTAATCTGGTGATTATTTCCTCAATTAATCAATTAATCATTTGATCTTTAAAATGTCAGAAAAAAACAAATGATCACAATTCTTTAGTCACCATTTCTTAAAGACCAATGTAGCTCTTCAGAAGAAGAAATTATCTTCACTCGAGTTTCTGCATGGGAAAGTCGCTGGACGCCACAATCTTTTGAACATAGCCATACTGAGAAATACAGACGGAGTTGTGTGGAGCTGATAGTCTTAATTAGCTTTGTAGCAACTCATTTGGCAATGGTTTGAATGTAACGGGCGTTCATTAATATCAAAAATGTATGCACTAAAGCTTTAATTGATTGTTAAAACAATATATTAATTTTCTGTAAATTGACTTATCGATAAATTGACTAATTGTTTTCGCTCTAGTAAAAAGCGGATTTCGAAAAGACGTATGTAAACTTAAAGTGACTTATCTTCTTAAGGTAGTTTGCTACTGTATGCAGTCAGAAGGGCAGTAACATATCCAGCTTCCCAATCTAATGTATGTAGTTCCATTTCCCATTAATTCTGCCTGGACATAATTTACCTGAGCACCACACTGTGAGACTCGTACAAACCCCTCATCAACTAAGTATCTACATAAACTACTACAGCAACCCTCCACCCTCTATCCCTCATTACCGCAGTAATCTGCGCACAGGCCTGTTGACACTCTGCTGAAACCTACACTGTTGACTTCTATGGCATCATTAGCCACTGGCTCCTGTGAAAACGAGGACATCACTGAGAAAAGGAGATGGGAGAGGAAAGTGAGCAGTGGTTTGCTGGAAAGAAGATTATTGAGAAGCTGCATTGTTTATCCCTCAGCTAAGAAAACAAAGTTTTTTTATTTAGAAAAGACATTTTCTTAGACATACACAAATCTATGTAGCCCCTACAGTAGATGTTAATTACTAAAACATGACTTTGAAATCTAATCCACTCTGAAATTAGAAATCATCCTCTCACAATACTGAATTTAATCCACACAAAGAATATACTGTACAGTGATATTTTGCTCCTATTGTTAACATTAGGTTGTCTTACAAATATCCTTCATGCTTCATCCTTCCTTATTGTAGGAAAAAACATATTAAGGTTAGTCAGATAACAATTTTACGATGTTTTTCACTTCATAAAAACTCAGCTTCATGGGGCATTTCGAAAAGTTTTATTTGCATCGAGACAGAAGGCATCCTTTAGAAATAAACTGCCTGCAAAAAACAGCTCAACTGTTTCCAGTTCAGTAGTTAACTCTCAGCGTATCCAAATGAGGTCATCTGTAATTCAGCTGCAGTTTGTCAGTGAGATTAGCAGAGGCTCAGTTCAGGTCTGAGAGGAGGAGGAGAGCCCAAAACTGATTAAAGGTGCTTGTGGATGAGCTTTAACTGTGTCCGTGTGTGTCAGGATAGGGGTGTCTGTGTGTGAGATTGCATATAGTATGGTTGTGTGGTGCTGAAAGGAAAATGGCAATTTCTATAGAGAATTCTATAATCTAATAATGCGATTCTGCAATAAATACAACTTTTCAGAAGGTTAGACTGTATGAGAGGCACTGATTTAGGTTAATGTAATATTTGTCTCCATATATTAGAGATATAATTACTTATTTATCAATGCTGCACTGTAATACGGGGACACACAGGCAATCGAAGATCTCCTTTGGTAGCCGTAGGGCATGACACTGGTGGAGACCTACCCAAAACCTTTGTAGATTAGCAAAAACATTTATATGCATCTTTGCAAAAGTAGCCTATACTTAGGATACTGCTTTACCTTACACACCAATGATGACACAGGTTGTTGTTTGTTTTCTAGATGTGGTATTTACTCTGAAAAGATGTGAAGAATTCTGACTAAGTTCTTGGACACTGAATATTAAATTTGCCTGATGCATGGTACCGGTTGTCACAAAGTAGACATCTAGGTCCTTTACAGACAGAGACACACGCACAGAGACAGGCACAGAGATGCAGACAGAGACGCACACGCACAGTGACAGGCAGAGAGACGCACACTCACAGAGACAGGCAGAGAGACACACACGCACAGAGACGCAGACAAAGACACACACACACACACACACACACACACACACACACACACACACACACACACACACACACACACACACACACACACACACACACACACACCTCTCCCCTGAATAGGAGATGTGCCTCAGGTGTATTTGGAGGTGTCCTCAGTGTCTGTGCCAGGCAAGCAAAGAAAACAACAACCCAAAACTAAAAAAAGGAACAACACTAGCTGCCTGGCTACACTTAGTGACACCTGTCATCTGCCTTCTGTCAACCTTTGTAGAAAGAGAGAGTGAGCGAGAGAGAGCCAGAGCATCAAAAAGATTTGAGTTGCTGCATCTTTCTGCATCACATTGACAGGTGGTGTACTTAAACATGGAAAATCCCTTGTTCCTTCCTTCTCAGGGTGCTGCTGTTGGCAGCTATGACAACTGAATGCTTCTTTGTTTTTTTATACCTTCAAATGTTGCAGCCTCTGTTGTGATGCAGTTACTGGGCATCAGTGCAGTTCGGGGGACATTTGTCCTCTTATTTCTCTTATTTGGTCATCTACAATTTGTCTTTGCTTGACTAAAAAAACTAAAAACACTCTCAAACTCAGTTCCTGTGCTCAGATATCAGTCCAGGTTAGCAAAGTGCCCTGTTAGAATTAGCCTGGCCTGGTAACATACATTTCAGCTGCTCCGTCTCGCACCATTAAGCCTGCCATGCAGTCTTGAGCCATTACCCTCTCTCCAGCAACGGCTGGGAGAGCTAGCTAACACGTCTGCTCCAGCGTCTTACGCAATGTCAAATCTCTCCACATGTTAATGCAGATGTGTACAGAGAGCTGATTACAGTTTAGAGTCAAGCCTCGCTCGGCGCATCAACCCGCGCTGCAGAGTGCAGCCACAAGAGCAGGCAGGGGTGATGAATTAACTTGATGATAACTCTGTACAATATGTGAATCAGAGAGGTCATCTGTTTGTCATTAACCCAGAGGAACAGATTGGTCTTTAGATTACAGACGTTGTGATTATGTAAGGCCGCTACACTGAGGGGCTGTGAACATGAGGCTGCTCTTCAGTCACAAATCACAATTTGTCTGTCTGTTAAGTAGTAAGCAACATTACTTTAGGCTTAGCAGATGTCCCACACTGACAGCCTCTAGTCATTTCACACAGATTGCTCTCAATGAGAGAAATGACGTGCAACTACATTTTTTTTTTGTACTTACTTTACTACCATTGACTGCTGCTCAAAAGTCAGAGGACGCTGTTTATACTGTCAGGCTCAGAGCAGATTTAGTTTTACTTTCTAAACAGTGTTTACTGTGGGGATGGCGCTTAGGTTTTCTAGCAACTTATTGTACCGCAGTGGCAAGCTCTTAGTAAAGAAATCAGTTTACGACGAAATGAAGTTTGATGAAGATTGTACATCATTTTGTACATTGCTTCGGACAAAAGTGTCTGCCAAATGAATGTATGTAAATGCAACAGATTAGCACCTTATTAATGATAATATTAAGTCTTGTTTTTGTGTCAAGGATAGTTTAGCTAATACACTAATGCACTTAGAGACTTACCTGCTATAGAGCATGCCAAACTTCCAGAAGTTCATAAAGTTCATGTCTGTTCATCATTACCCCTGATATCTAAATATTTAAGACTAACATTAATTCATATTTTATTCTAAATTACTCTTAAACCCCAAAAGACAGTATAGGTAATTGCCACTGTAGTTATTGAGGCAGTTGCAAAATTTGTCAAAAACTGTAATTTAATGAAATTCACGAAAACGTTGGTGTGTTTCAAAAATGATTATCTTAGCATGACTGTGATCGAAGAAAGATAGACACAAAAATAATTCAAATTTACAGGATTATTTGCTCCATCTGGTTCAAAACTAGAGATCTGGATTAAAAGGAAAATGTTATTTTTAGTTATACAGCATTGGTTAGCCTATACAGTACTTTAGGTTTTGTGAACATGTGAACATTGAATATTCATGCAATGTTCATAAGATATGAAGTGCATAAAAAAAATATACTTTAATCATCAGAAATCAATTAGCCTGAAAGTATCAGATGGTTCAACAGCTGGAAAATATGAGTAATTATATAAGCTGCTGATTTAATCACAGATATCAAATTGCAATCTGCAGTTATTGGTCCCATGCCTGGTTACATAAGCCAGTGTGTTGATGAATGTTAGGTCTTGTTGGGGACACTGTGGTTTCCGACTGCTGTCTCTAGGCAGAAGACAGGAATGGGGAATCTGAGAATACGAGTGGAGTGCATGCTAGGTTTTTTATCATCACACTGTCTGGTTTTGTCTGAAAACAGCATGTAAAAAGGAGTGTACTCAGACAAATTGCACATACCTTATTAAACAGGAAGCATGTTAAACTCATCTCCTACAGTAAATTGTTATTACTGTTATCGCTGCCATGTTTACACCTCTTCCTATGCTTAAGTGAGTGCACGGAGATATAATACACCTGGTGTCAGACGGTCTCTTTTGTTGCTATTGATAGGGTGTGCAAATGAAAACATCACACGTTGCCTAAATGCAGCACGTCTAAATGCTGAAGTGTGATGAACACTGCTTGTATGACTGTCCCCAGGCTGCGCCACACAGAGAAGGAAAACACTGTCGGCTCTCACTCGCACGCTTCTCCTCAACTCGTGTGAAAAATGGCCACCCATTACAAAAACACGCACAGTCGGGCATGGGTACTGTAGCGCAGCCACCTGCTGATGCCTGCAAATGCCTGCCTCTGTTACAGCACAGTAGCGGCTGGGGCACATTTTAAAAGGTTTGAGCCAGTGGGGCAATAAACCAGCAATGTGCCTTTACTCAGCTACAATACTCACCTTTAGGTAGAATTCCTTGAAGGACTTCCACCAATAATAATTTTCACTATAGATAAATCTGTTGATAACTTTTTTTTCTAAATCATCAATTAATTGTTACGTCTATTAAAGAGTGCCCATCATCAATTACCCAAAGTCTACAAATTGTCTGTTTTGTCAGAGAGATTAACAATCCAAAACCTAAAGATATCCCATTTACAGTGATATATTTATGCTTCATAAAAGACATCAATTATCATGAATTATCAGAGTTGTTAATTAATCACACGTTATGCATGTTGTTATGGCTGTTGCCTACGTCGTACTAACAAAGCTTTAGCATGTTGCACACACATATGTATACATACTGAGCTCAGAGATACACACAATGCGTTTTTGGTGAACACTGAATGCAAACCAAAACGTTGTTAGTCTTCAAACAAACAAAACTCCACAGGGAATGTTTAGCTTTGACAGCTGAATTATAGAATTGTACCAGGGAATTTGTCTGTCGGCCAGTGGAACTCTTGTACTTTGCTTTGAGATTAGTTTGATTACATGGTGAAGCTGCACTGTTACTCCAAAGCAAATCGTTGTTTTCCCTGTACCAACATACTTCAGTTCAGCTGCATAAAACAACACCACCTGTCTCCTCTACCCTCCTCTGTATACTTTCCTGAAGAAAACATGTTTAGTACTGTACTGTAGTCATATCTACTGTATATTGCTCCCCAGCATGCGTGATGACCTTCCGTTTGCTTATTAACAGTGCAGCTCATTAAAATCCACTCCCAGACTGACAAAGACAGAAACCTTTTGCCTAAATAAACCCCAAAGACCTGCAGGAACAGGGGGAAATGAGTGCAAAGCAATTAAGAAGATAGAGAAGATTTACAAGAGAGTTTCAGTCGAGTCGGACGTTTCCAGTGTAATATCAGTGGACATTGCGATGATTAAAGCTGCAGGCTCATTTCAGCCCACACAGCCACGTGGTTTTAAATCTTGTTTATGTTAAAGAGCTGATGGGGAAAGTTCCTCAGCACAGTTGGCCCTCTTATTAGCCTTACACTGCAAACCCAGATTTAGTTGTAGGCTAATTAAATATTTTAGTGCTCACTACTTTTTCTTTCATGTTTTGTTAAAAACCATATTCATTACTAAATCACATTAGTTGTTTGTAATAATCAGCTTAAGTATGCAGTGAACAGATCATATTAAGCAGCGATAACTAAGGATGTTAAAGCCATAGTGCGTAGTTTCTGCTGCCCCCATGAGTAATTCTAAGTAATGACAAAAACACTGTCGGCGGGTCCACATGATACAAGCCTTACTTGATCGTGCACGAGTCCCCACCCCTCCTCGATGCAGTAGCAGCTAAGGAGGACACGGAGGATTAAAAAAACATGATGGACTCTTCAGAAGAGGTAATTATCTTCACTCGAGTTTCTGCGCAGGAAAGTCACCGGACGACACAATCTTCTGAACATAGCCATACTGAGAAATACAGACGGAGTTGTGTGGAGCTGATAGTCTTAATTAGCTCTGTAGCAACTCATTTGGGAATGGCTTGAATGTAACGGACGTTCATTAATATAAAAAAGTTATGCACTAAAGCTTTAAGTATGGGATGCGAGGGGCGGGTCATTTGAACTGTTCTGCGCTGGAGCGGTGCAAAGGCTCATGGGAAAAAATATATGTTTCTATCCTAGTTAAAGTGTGTTTAAAAAATGTTCTGTTACTGTTTTGGGTGTGCATTTATGTTATGTAGGTTCTAGTTTTGTATGGTTGATTTAGTGTTCATGTGTATCTACATGTATTGTTGCACCATGACCGAGACCCTGGTGGGGACTGATGGGGTCTGGGCAGTGAGGGAGAGTATGGGCACTCAGGTCTATGCAGAGCACATTGGAAATTACAATCCTTTCTGTTTTACTGGAACTAATGTATTGAATACATTGTTCTTAAATCTATACTGTTGTAAAGGAAAAACATGAGAATGATTTTTTTCTGTAGTTTTGATAAGTAGAGCCTAATGTTTCATATTTATTATATTTCAACAAAAGTAACTTATGTTTACTAATGATTTTTAGTAATGACTACTAATGTAAATTTGATTTGTCTACTGCATCAACTTACCAGTCTGTGTTACTTATTTTAACGGTAGGGTGTACTTATTAGCGTTATTTATATTAACATTAGGTCAGTTGTTCACATAACTATAGTCATTTGTCATTGCTTTGGCACAAAATGCATGGAGTAAGCCTTGCAGATCAAAATAGTTTGCATTCATTTGCTATTGAATCATATTATTCTCAAATGCAAATATACATTGTGTAAAACCCTACATGCAAAATAGAGCAACCAACAATCACAATAACCTGTCACGTATATATTAGATACATAATAGGTATATGGTTTTGTTTTCAGATGAATAGACTTAGGCTAGATGGGGAACAATTCCATTTCCTCACAATTTAGGGCAATCAAATGTAAACAGGTGACAGGTGAGGATATCACAAGGGGGGCTGTTGTAGGGGGTGGCTCCGTCATGCCAAAAGATTTTTCCCTCATTGCATTGCAAAGGAGGATATCAGGTGTGATGTCTATTATTAGATAACCCTTGAGGTTGATATATTTGCAGCAAATTATATTTTTTCTTGCACATATTGTACAGTATTTCCTGATTATTTTGCTGCTGTATATCTTTTTTTCTGTACAGGCTTCCTTTGTGTATTTGTACAACCAACCGGCTGGTGTGTACATACAGTACATTGAGCAAGTATAGTGTGTACCATGGCTGACATCGATACTATTTAGCTCCCTAAATATACAATGTTAGCAACTGGACAATATTACAGAGGGTAACTATCACTCTTTCAGAGTACACTGTCATTTGACAAGATGCCTTTTGATTTATTCATTGATGGATTTATTTACATTTGAAACATGAATTAATTATTTTTATTGAGTAATCACCTTTTGCAGGTCACATAGAGTGATGTCCTGAATGTACCATGGGGTGTGAGGATTGTACTTAGAGTTTTGACAATTGTAAGTTTGTTTCAATAAATGTGCCAAAGCAACTGAGAAAAACTGTAATACAACTTGACCTGTTAGGTTTCACCTTTTGTAAAAACGGTTTAAGGCAACAGGTTTCCACGCAAATTTCTAGCAAAGTCAACTAAGTCGGGAAAACAGTGTAGAGATTTTCCAACCTAGTGTGACCAATAACTTTGTTAAGGATGGTAATTAAGGCCCGATCATCTTAAGGATAAACATAGATGCTATCTCAGCACAGATAGAACCATTCACCTTGCTTATCAAGATGTCCGAGCGTGTCAATTATGTCCAACGTTCCTGTGAATTTTATTAATTGGAGTAGATCATGTGTGGATGATAATTCATTTTCTCCTTTTAATAAAGGGCAGTCGAAGTGTGGTGAAATGTACTGACATATTCTGAGGAAGTCTGTCTACAAAAGAAAAGGCTTGCAGAAAAAAAAGAGAAATGTAAGGGTGGGTAAAGAGAACGATAACTAGGATGAAGGCTTAGCAAAGAGAAATTGAGGCATCAAGCCAGAAGCAGTATGGGAATAAGATTCACTATAGTCTGTATATTTAACAAAAAAATAGATCAGAACATTCCTACAGTGTGAAACTGGGCAGTATGACCAAAAGATCATGTGATGCCTCAGGATCCCCCTGGAGCAACTGGAAGAGGTAGCTGTGGAGGGCTACCTGCTTTCACCATGACCTGGTACTGGACATTTGCAAAATGGATGGATACATTTCTGGTTTATCATTCAGCTCTATTAGAATATATTTAGTACAAAAAGAATGCTGGCTTTCAAATAAATACAGTAATCCGAAACTACTGTACATTATCAATAATTGTGAACACTTTGTTACATTTATTTTCAAGTCCTTTCAAGTTTAGTCAGAATCTTGTTTGTGTTTTTAGGTGGATCTCTCAGTCAGGTACATTCACTTTCACAACAGAAAGGTGCCCCAGAAACGTCAGTCTGAGCCAGTGTGTGTGTGACTGCAGTGTTACTGAAGAGAGGAGCTGCTCAGAGAGGTGGACTCTCGAGGAGTTTAGCCTCCCTGACATGTTTACGTCTCCTGGGCCGACACGCTGTGTTATTGTGACCCACTGTGCTCCTCACACTAACCTAGTTTGATCTCTTTTAAATTGAACTTCCTTTGTTCCTTTGTTAGAGCTTGTTTCTTTGGATTGCGCTTTTTTGAAACTTTGTAAGTGGCTGGTACCAATTGGAGCGTTTACATTGTTAATCAATAATTGATACGCCCGGGAACCTAGCCAGTCTGCGCTCCTTCCGCCAGATAAACGAGTCCACTTACCTGAATGAAAGGTATTGAATTGCGCGATCTTTATCCAACTCAGATCAACAGAATCTTTTGTCGTCTGAGATGCTGTCTTTAATCATGCACACATAAGCACTCAACTCTCAATGTGATTGCTGAATGAATGAAGGGTTGTTTATTGCAGACAGACTAATGATGATGCAAGTTCCTGCTCCCCACAGAGGTGAAGTGCAGAAGATGAATAGTCATACAACTTGCACTCTCAGCAGGTGAAAGACTCGGAATGGCCCGTTGGGAAGTGTGAGGAAGTGCACCACAGAGCATAACCTGATTAAAGGACTTAATGACTGTGTGTAAACAACACATCACTGCTGAGTGTAATTTTATAAAGCTCAAATTGGGTTTTGTCGTCAGCGATTATTAATGTACATAACAATGCCTCTAAGTGCATGGAGATTATGGATAACGAAGGTGGATTCAGTATTATCATGTGTTCAATTCTTACTTGAATGCCACTGCAATGGCTGTTTCTCGTTGGCATTTAACAAATCCCAAATTGATATAAGGGTTCATTTTGTTGCCTGACTCACTAATAGATGAGAAGATTAAATGTGGATTTAGGTTTGATTTACTGATAATGAAAACAGACTGTGCTGCACCAAGGCTCGAATTAATAGGTCAACTATCTGTAATTCTGAAATGATGTAATCTTTACATCATTTCTCCCTCCTTCTTTCTTTTCCTTCCCTTTGCCCTCATTTGAAATATTTTCTTCAAGTTCATCACTTCTTTCCTGCAACTAAAGCAGGTTGCTTTCATGGTCGTCACATAATATGCAACAGCAAAGACTGACCAGGGACCCAAGACTTGCTTTTCTGTCATAAAAGCAGTTCAATCAGGAGAGACTTCATTAGCAAATATGAACATATTTATTGTATCGACAAACATGAAATGGGAATTGTATAATCTCTGGAGATTGAACTCCATCGAAAACATAGGCTATGTCATAAAGGGTATATGAACCCAAACATATCCCCCGATGGAGTCCAGACACTGGTAGTGGTGATGAAAATGTACAGGAACCAATCAAGAGCCAAGCGCTGACGATACCCGAAGAAGTGGGCGAGACTTCCGGTGGTTGAAGGGGAGGAGGTGGGACGCTCTCTATTCCTGAAACGACAACTGACAACCGCCAAGGAGAGAGCAGATTTAAAACAGGATGTCATGCTGTGATAGGCTCGTAACAAATGCCCGACTCTGATTGGTTTAATTAACGACACAGCTGAATCTGATAGACTACTGACAAGTGACATGCCGAGAAACAGCTGATCAACTAGGAGTGATGAAAAAGGAATATGAAGTCTTCCTGTAAGAACTTACACTGAGCTACATTTCTCAATAATAGACACAAACACATACACACACACACACACACACACACACACACACATATATATATATATATATATATATATATATATATATATATTCTGTCTGTCCAGCACAAGAAAGAAAATCTGATATAAATTATAACTACCTGTATCAATATTTTGATATTAATACTTGATATGTATCTTGATTAATACTTTGATATTAATTAATATTAATACTTTGATGTTAAAAGAGTTGCTCATAGTGATGAACCTGCAGAGAATTATCACAGAACTCCGCAGTTTCAATTTTAGCGGCTTTAAGCTTATTGTTTTGTTTTTCTGCCCTGCGACTTTGTTGTTTTGGTTGACTCTCACTGCTCTCATCAGGGTTGTTTTCAGCAAAAAACCTCCAATTAACTCACTGTACACTACCTGCCCAGCCGCACCAAACAGTTTACACAGTTAGCAACTAGCTAGTGAACATCATGGAGCATTTAGCCACTAAAGAGCTAGATATTTCCCTCAGGAGTTAGTGGAGACCAAAAATAGAGCTACAGTACAGTAAAATGACTTACATTTGGCAGATGGTCAGAAACACATGTCCAAATAATGACAATGTAGCTCCGTATCTGTGATGAATAAGAAAACCGATTTCTAACAAGTTCACCATATTAACTTTTTAATCAATCAATTTTATTTGTCACATAATAAGGTCATTTTATGTGAATGTGTTTGCAGCTGTTTCCCACAAGTGACTATGAAAATCAGTTATTGCAAGTGTTAATTTAACAATTAATTGATTGATTGGTCAATTAAAAAAAATTGGGATTTGCTCCTTTTGTTTGTCATATATATGTTATATAAACTGAATTTGCATTTTGGACTGTTGGTCAGTCGAAACAAGACACCGTCAACTTGAGTTCTATGAAATTCTGAGAGGCATTTTTTACAAATTTGTGGCACGTAACAGACTAAATGATTAACTGATTTATCGAAAACACAGATCAATTGATAATGAAAATAATTGTTAGTTGCAGCCTTATATTAGCATAGTAACTATCACAGTGTCACACATGCTGCCAAATGGCTTTTTTGACAGTTGTTCAGACACTTTTCAGAAGTGATATTGTTGTATGCAATTAAAAGAGAAGACGAAAAACAACTACAAGATGTTGCTTGCTGGTGATCTCATAACTATATTTACAATAAGAGATCAAAAACAATATTAACATTAGCTCAATCTGAAATAAGAAATGGAAAACAAATGCTTGACTGCAAATCATAAGTATAGTGTTATTTAGCACTTCAAGGTAATCAAGTATTGCAATTGAATTGATCAGATGAGAGTTTTATGAATAATTTATAGACCTTCAGTACAGTGTGTGTGTGTGTGTGTGTGTGTGTGTGTGTGTGTGTGTGTGTGTGTGTGTGTGTGTGTGAGACTCTGCACCTACCCCTGCACTTGTGTATGTGTGTGTAACCGCAGACAGGCTGGTAAACAGTGCATGTTTGTGGGCAGACGGCAGCCAGGGAGCTGACCTATTCCTCAGACTGGAGGCGGAGGCAGCTCGTGATTAATGTCACCTCCAGGGAGGCACTACAGGAGAGAAGGGGAGGGAGGGGAGGGGAGGGAGGAAGACATGTAGCTTCCTTGTGAATGTTGATATTCAAAAATGGCGAAGAGGTGTCACGTAGCAGCTTCTGCTCCAGTGAAAGTGAGTCACAACCTGTTGACTTGTTTACTGTAATAAGGCTTTTGCTCGTTGATGCATCATTCACCTTGACCCTTCGCAGCATGCCCACACTTGCTTCTGCTACTAAATAGGTGCTGCGAGGTCTTACAGCATGTGACATTTGGCTCAAACTGCAAAGATACTAGATAGACAGATGGGTTCCTTCTTCTTTCTCTGTATGTGTTTAAACACATATGTGAAGCTTGTTTACATGCAATATTCACAACTAACACTAGCCAATTAACCAACTAATTTTGAAATCAAATACCACAGTTTACCCTTGTGAAAAGGCTGTCTTTCTCCCTTTTCACTTGCCTCTGTTCCCAAAATTAACAATGTTGAGTGTCTGCTTAATCCTTAATTTCAGTGTAATGTTATAGTTTAATTGTTTGTTGTTTGTTTATTTCATACTTTATCATTTGACAAAGGCGTGTTTAGTGGGTTTATGGGTTCATAGTATTTTTTGCTATGGTTCTGCCTGTGATGTGGGTGGTGGTAGGGATGCACCGATCCAACTTTTTTAGTCCCGATACCGATACCGATGCCTGGGCTTTGTGTATCTGTCGATACCCGATACCGATCCAATACCGTTGTTGGATTAATAATAAACTGTATACCTTCCACCTTATACCTTCCTTCCACCATGTGGAAGAGACTAAAGGCACCAGACTTTCCTAACTAAAAAAAAAATTACTTTTCTAACTAAGACAAAATAACATAATGTAATGTATTGAATTCTTATTTATTTGTTATTTAAAAAACAATTGTGCATTCAAATCGAAAATAGAATGTAATCAAACTTCTTAAAATAAATTTAAATAAATAAAATGTAGCAGTAGAAACAATATAGTGAATACTCTTCCAGCATGCAACACGCATGCTGCTGACTAATGACGTAGGATGTGGTGCGACGGAGAAAAAAATAAAAAATATACTGGATCAGCCCGTGGATCTGTTAATCCCCGATCCAGCTACTTTGTCAATATCGGGGCCGATATCCGATCTTAATATTGGATCGGTGCATCCCTAGGTGGTGGTAGATCAGCTGTTCACCCGCTTAATCAAGGAGAGTACATACAGGTGTGCCTGATTAGGTCCTTTCAGCAGGGAGGGGCTGGGCACTCCTAAGGTGTAGAACAATAGGTAAGGTAGTTCTGCAGCAGCCCAGTCTCATGGCAGTTCGTGAAATGGTTACGTTATTGAATCTATTGATTCGTGAACAGGACACAATTATGTCGTTTTTTTTCGTGTGGTGATCACAAATTCTAATATAATGTATTTAAATGGGAAGCATATTTCGTGATCACAGCACAACAACGGTAGGGAGTAGTATGAAAAGCAGAAAATCTGCGCAGGGAGGTTGGTTAGGTTGGTGGATGGGTCAAACAATACAGGACTTTCACCCCGGAGACCGGGGATCGCGTCCCGCGTGTTGCAGTTCTATTCCGCGTTATTCTTTTCCTTACCACAACCGTCCCGTTGTTGTCGGCGTGTCCTGCGTGTGACGGTTCCTTTTCCCCGTTCTTCTTTTCCTAACCTCAACCGTCCTGTTGTTGTGGCTGGCGTGTGGTGTTTCATGTCCCCGTTGTTGCGTGCCACAGAGACCGTGGATCGTGTCCCTGCGCCCGGGGATCGCGTCCTGCGTGTGGCGGTCCGTTCCGTTGTTGTCGCCGGCGTGTGGCGTTTAATTTCCCCGTTGTGGCGTTTCATTTTCCCATTGTGGCGTTCCCCAGAGCAGCCCAGTATCATGGCAGTTCGTGAAATGGTAACGTTCGAAAATCGAAACCTGTACACGAAATAAACGAGAAAATCGTGACCTGTACACAAATCAACAAATCAAAATAACGTGACCATTTCACGAACTGGCGTGAGACCAGGTTGTCTGCAGTGAATGACATTTTTATAATATTTGGGGTGCCTTTTGTTCTGGGTGCACAAATATTTATAAATAGTAATGGCAGCAGTAACTGTTCTATCTAAATGTAATGGTATTTTCTGATACAGAGTGTTAAGGTTGCTCTTTTAGTTTAGCTCGCCGAATAATCAGGTGTGCAGGTGGTAGGGTCCAACTTGGTGAGGCTGAGAGGTTAAAAGGGCCTTCAGAAGAAGGAGCAAATAGAAAGGACTGGGCAGCTTGCTCTGAGGTTGCAGGTTTATCTGTTAGTTATTTTGCTTCAGTTTTAATTTTGTTTTTTGTTGTATAGCCAGGGTTTCAGTTTTGTGCCCTAGTTTTGTGAGTTTGATTTGTTGTTTTGTAATAAACACACCAGTTTTTGCATGTATCCAGGATCCTGTCCAGCTTTCTCAAAACGCCCCGCCACCTCATCGGCCTTGGCATAAGGTGGGGGATTGATGAAAACATTTCAACTCAACGTCCACTTACACCCTTGTTTAGGAGCTTTTGACAATATAACATCCTCACTTTTAGAACTTCTCATGCATGTTGACTGAAAAGTTGACATTTAAGTCTTGACTCTCTCTTGAATCTCAACTCAAGGTCCATTTACATGCTTGTTGTGCAGCTTTTAACTTTATGCAAATTTTGAACATCTGCAGTTCCATAGCAACCACGCAAACTCAGTCTGCTGATGAGGAACATGCGATACGGTCAAAATAATCACAGTTCACATTACATGTGGTCATTTGATATGTTTACTGCATGTAATTGGTTGTAATTTGATATGCTCATTTTTAAATGTTGGTAAGAGCTGCTTTAAGGTTCGGAAAGAAAACATGATCATCATGGTCAAACGTAACCAATATTGACAGTTGGTAGGAAAGGGGATGCAATGTATTGCCCATCTTAACCTCCATCCCCAGGCATTTTCCTGTGCTATACCCACTTCACAGTACTTCTGCCTTTGCTCATTAGAGATAAAAGATCGTAATTCTTACAGCCACAAAAAAATCTTTGCCTAGCAAATGTAAGCACAGGTGAACGAATGACCAATGCTTTTGCAATTTTTCCTGTGAGGATAGTCTCACTGTATCATCAACAAATAGAAAAGCAGAGTTATTCAGCTAAATCTACAGCCAAAAAAGGGCAACAAATTTTCTCCATGAGGCGCCAGGGGTGAGATGCCATGCTGAGGTCTCTGTCTGCGTCTGTCTCTCTAACAAAGCCAGTTAGTGCTGCTTCACTGGGGATGTCACCTCACAGGTCTTTCCTCCTCTCCTGTCTTCCTTCCTTACCCCTCCTCCCTCCTGTCCTTACTGCCTGGCTCATCAAGCACTTACGTAATGCTCTATTTGAGAAAACAAATGTCTCAAGGCCTATGGCTGAGTCCCCTGGGTGGCTTTAGGTATTTTTGTGTGTGTGTGTGTGTGTGTGTGTGTGTGTGTCTGTGTGTGTGTGTGTGTGTGTGTGTGTGTGTGTGTGTGTGTGTGTGTGTGTGTGTGTATGTGTGTGTGTATGTGTGTGTGTGTGTGTGTGTGTGTGTGTGTGTGTGCGCTTAAGGTCCTCTCATATGACTCAAGACTGTCTCCCCTGAGAACAGCCACAATCTGCGTCCCACTTTATAATCTCAGCACAGTGACACATCTGCCAAATGCAAATTTACTGACTTGCACCATTTTAGAGAAAGAAAAAACTGAGACGACCGCATTTACATGACCTGTGCTGTCCTACTGTGCTCTTTTATTTTTCCTTGACAGAAATTAGGGACTCTATGGCATCGACAAAACGTGAGAACAAATTCTTCAAGAAGATGAAACATGTTCAGGCACATCTCTCTTTCTCTTTCTGTCTCCTAATTCATTTGAGAGAAATACCAACTTAGACTTACTTCAGACAGCCACTGGTTAGGATTCATTTATATACAGTTCAGAGATGAGATTGCAGAGACTTGAAACTTGCTTTGGTCTAATAATCCATTCAATGAAACTCTTTGTTGCTTTTATTTTTTGCCATGCAGCACATACCACTTTTATTATACTGAGGTAGGCTTCTTTATCTTTCTTAGAAAAGGCTTCACAGCTATGCTAGCAGCTCTGTGAGGTTGTAAATAGTAACAGCGGTGCTTTGAGCTTTAATGCTATAATGCTGATGGTAGTCTGCTGTATAATGTTTTTCATGTTTACCATCTTCAATTCAATTTCAATTCAATTTTATTTATAGTATCAAATCATAACAAGAGTTATCTCGAGACACTTTACAGATAGAGTAGGTCTAGACCACACTCTATAAAGCCCCAACAATTCCAATAGTTCCCCCAAGAGCAAGCATTAGCAGTGGCTATTGCGACAGTGGCGAGGAAAAACTCCCTTTTAGGAAGAAACCTCAGCAGACCCAGACTCTTGGTGGGCGGTGTCTGACGGTTGGGGTTATGACGGTACAGGATGTAGCGTGGCACAGCAGAGCATGGGTGGACGCGGTGGACACAGCAGGACGTAGCCGGGCATTGCAGGGAATCGCAGAGCGTAGCAGGGTGTAGCAGGTCCATAGCCACAGCTGCACCCAAGACCCAGGTCTTGGTGTCGCCCTAATCCAAGGCGATGTTCTGGGCGAAGAAGAAACATAAGGACTCTGGGGAGTAAACTCCCCAGAGCTAGGTGAGTAACAAGCACTTCTGAGACAGGATGTGCATAAAAGGAAACAAAAGAAAAGAGCGTGTCATAAGAAGGAACTTCCTCGGCAGTCTAGAATTATAACAGCATAACTAGGAGAGGCACTATATTATTGATTATACGATAGGTAAATCTGATGACTGTAAAGAGAAGCAGAGAAAAGCAGGGGTGCTGTGTCTGCAGCTATACACCCTGCCCCGCCGGTCTAGGCGTTCACTGCAACTCCTCACTCCCTAACTATAAGCTTTATCAAAGAGGAGAGTTTTCAGTTTAGTCTTAAATGTAGCGACGGTGTCTGCCCCCCGAACCCAGATTGGGAGCTGGTTCCACAGGAGAGGAGCCTGATAGCTGAAGGCTCTGCCTCCCATTCTACTTTTAGAGACTCTAGGAACCACAAGTAACTCTGCATTCTGGGAGCGTAGTGCTCTAGTGGGACAATAAGGTACTAAGAGGTCCTCAAGATATGAAGGAGCTTGACCATTTAGAGCTTTATAGGTCAGAAGAAGGATTTTAAATTCAATCCTGGATTTTACAGGAAGCCAATGGAGAGAAGCTAATACAGGAGAAATATGATCTCTTTTCTTAGTTCTTGTCAGAACACGCGCTGCAGCATTCTGGATCAGCTGGAGAGTCCTAACGGACTTATTTGAGCATCCTGATAATAAGGAATTACAGTAGTCCAGCCTGGAAGTAACGAATGCATGGACTAGTTTTTCTGCATCGTTTTGAGATAGGATGTTCCTAATTTTAGCAATGTTACGAAGGTGAAAAAAGGCTGTTCTAGAGGTGTGTTTTAGATGGGCGTTAAAGGATAGATCCTGATCAAAAATAACTCCTAGATTTCTGACAGTAGTACTGGAGGCCAGGGCAATGCCATCCAGAGTAATTATATCTTCGGCTAATGAGGTTCATAGGGGTTTGGAGCCCAGCACAATAACTTCGGTTTTGTTTGAGTTTAACATCAGGAAATTGTAGGCCATCCATGATTTTATATCTTTAATGCAAGCTTGAAGTTTAGCTAGCTGGCTGGTTTCGTCTGGCTTGATTGACAGATATAATTGGGTGTCATCCGCATAACAGTGAAAGTTAATTGAGTGTTTCCTAATAATATTGCCTAGAGGAAGCATATATAAGGAGAATAGAATTGGTCCAAGCACTGAGCCTTGAGGAACGCCATGGTTAATTTTAGCGTAATTGGAGGGTTTATTGTTAACATTAACAAATTGCGATCGATCAGAGAAGTAGGACTTAAACCAGTTTAGTGCGATTCCTTTAATGCCAACTAAATGTTCCAGTCTCTGTAAGAGGATGGTATGGTCAATAGTATCGAATGCAGCACTAAGATCTAATAAGACAAGTACGGAGACAAGTCCTTTGTCTGATGCAGTTAGAAGATCGTTAGTGATTTTCACCAGTGCCGTCTCTGTGCTATGATGCTTTGACTGAAAGTCCTCAAATAAGCTATTGCTATGTAGAAAATCACATAACTGATTAGCGACTACTTTCTCAAGGATCTTGGAGAGAAAGGGAAGGTTAGATATAGGTCTATAGTTGGCTAAGACCTCAGGATCGAGGGTGGGTTTTTTCAGTAGAGGTTTTATCACAGCTACTTTAAATGACTGCGGTACATAACCTGTCAATAAAGACATATTTATCATATCTAGCAATGAAGTGTTAACCACGGGTAACACTTCTTTAAGTAGCCTCGTTGGGATGGGGTCCAAGAGACAGGTAGATGGCTTAGCTGAAGAGACCTTTAGCATTAATTGTTGAGGGTTTATAGGATAGAAGCAATCTAAGTATATGTCAGGTCTAGTCGTTCTTTCTAGCAGTCTGTCAGTTAAAGGTGACCCATTAGAGGTTGGGGGAAAGAGGTGATGAATAGTATCTCTAATTGTTATAATTTTATCGTTAAAGAAACTCATGAAGTCGTCACTACTCAGAGCTATAGGAATAGATGGCTCAATAGAGCTGTGGCTATCTGTCAGCCTGGCTACAGTGCTGAAAAGAAACCTTGGGTTGTTCTTATTTTCTTCTATTAGTGATGAATAGTAGTCTGATCTGGCCTTTCTTAGGGTCTTCCTATAGGTTTTCAGACTGTCTTGCCAGTCTAAACGAGATTCTTCCAGTTTGGTGGAATGCCATTTACTTTCAAGTTTGCGCGAGATTTGCTTTAATTTACGAGTTTGGGAGTTATACCAAGGTGCTAGTTTCCTTTGCTTCATCGTCTTCTTTTTAAGGGGAGCAACAGAGTCTAAAGTCGTCCGTAGGCAGGCCGTAGCACCGTCTACGAAATTATCAATTTGAGAGGGACTAAAGTTTACATAAAGATCCTCTGTTATATTACGGCACGGTAATGAGTTTAGTGCTGTTGGAATATCTTCCTTAAATTTAGCTATAGCACTGTCAGATAGGCTTCTAGCGTAGAAGCTTTTATCTAATTTCGTATAATCGGGTAGTAAGAATTCGAAAGTTATTAAGAAGTGGTCTGATAATAATTGTAAAAACATGTTGGATGCTGAAGGTTAAGAACGAGATTTTCAAAAGAGTTATAATTTAGTTTAGGTTTAGGATTAATTAACAGGTTTGAGTCAAATATGGCTGCAACTCCCCCTCCTCGGCCTGAGCCTCTAGGAATTTGAGTATTAATATGAGTGGGAGGAGTGGCTTCATTTAGACTGACATAATCTTCATGGCCCAGCCAGGTTTCAGTTAGACAGAATAGATCAATTTGATTATCGGATATCAATTCGTTTACTAGTATTGCTTTAGAAGACAGAGATCTGATATTTAGTAGACCGCATCTAATTTTCCTATCCTGTTCTATCATTGCAGTGGTAGTTGTAATTCCAATTAGGTTGTTAAGTATTGCCCCTTTTTTGGTTACCTGTGGCTGACGTGAACTGGATGCTAAATTGACTATGTTTGCAGTCAACTTCTTATTACTTAGGGGATTCAACACTTTGTATGGTCTATTGTTGATTATAACTGGAATAGTACTAGTACTACATGTTACCCTGCAGAAAACATGCAGAAAACAAGCCAATGTTAGCATGCTAACATTGGCTTATTAGCCTTAAACACAAAGTACAGCTGAGGCTGATGGGAATGTTGTATATTTTGCAGGTATTTGGTCATAAATCAAAGTATTTGGACAACATTTAACCTGATGATGATGATACATGATGGGGACTCCAATGCCTGTGCTAAAATTCCTCCCAATCCATCCAATAGTTACACTATTTCATAGATATTTACTCAAACACACAAATGTCAACCTCATGGTGGTGCTAGAGGAAAAGTCAGAGGATCACCAAAACTCTTAAGATACATTGTCTGGGAAAACAAAAACACAATGTGATTTTATATATCAACTTTTGCAACAAAATATTGATTTTATAAATATACTGCAATTAATGGCAAGCCTATGGCCATAGTGTGGACAAAAATTATGATCAGTTCAAACCAAGAGTGATCTTTTCATTTATTTATGAAAAATGATCACCTAGTTGTGCTCCAATCTCCAGCAGCAACAACAGGAGTGACCTCCCCTCCTAACCGTTACTGGGAGTGACTCATTCTCACTCACTTTTTGATAACACACCGAGCAGTTAGGGATGCTCCACAAGCACACACACACACACACACACACACAGAGTGAATCCCAGCCGTGTCAGGAGTGGGAGGACATCAGTGGGACACCTTACACCATACATGAATTTTAACTGCATGCTCCCTACTCTCTAATTTATCTCTCTTTTTTTGTCCTTTGCTTTGCCTTTTTTCCCTCACTTCATAGCTCTCATTTCTTACACCCTTTCCTCTCATGTGGTTTCTTTCTTTTCTACTCATTTTCCTTCCCTGTTCCTCTCTGTGTCTCCCACCACACCGCCCTCCTGCCTCTATCTCTGTAAGCACAGAAGCCCTGTGGCCTCATTAAGCTGTCACTGATCCCTCATGCCGTGGCCGAGCCCGTCGGATCATTAGTCAGCCCTGCTTGAGACGCCTAGCCTGACAAGAATAGATCAGCCCAAAACCCCCAGACCTCTAATATTCTCTAAATGTCTTGAACACAATCAAGTCAGCGCAGGCGCCTTATCAAATGACCGATCATTTCAGCCACAGCATATTAAAACTGATGTGAGAAATATTCATGCATTCACACAGGGGCTGTGTAATTGGACGTTTGTCTCACAAGTGGGTGGATTATGTGTCATGTGTAAGGATAAGTATTTCTATACTACATTCTTATCATTTTCTATCATCTAAATGTCACCACAGGTTATCTCCTCATGCATCACATTGGAGGGTTGTGCAGCCAAATGAGACTGTGAGTGCATATCGTTAATGGGAACATCTATACTGGATTTTAGACCATTATAATAAACATTAAGCTGTTGGAGATAAAAGGGCAGAGCAGAGCTGCATTATAATGGCAAATTGATAATATTCTCATACTGCAGGCTATATTGTGATTATGATTTGTGATGTCATTGCAATCTATGTTTAGTTAAAATAAGTACAGCTTAGAAACAGGTGTTCTCTTGAGGAAATTACATATTTGTGCCACTGTAAATTTATCTGTGAAAAACACGTTATTTTCATTATTGATAAATCTGACGATTATTTTCTCAATTAATCAATTCACTTTTTGGTCTATAAAACATCAGAAGCTAGTGAAAAATGTCCACAAATAGTAGAAATTTGAATGCAGGACTTTTACTCATAGTATTTTACTTAAGGAAAAGGTCTGAATGTTTTCTTTTAACACTGATCATTTCTATAGTGAATTTGTGGAGTGAAAGTCATTTTGTGGCACACAACTTATTTTGTGCAGTGTTTGTGAGAAAGCTGCAGGACCTCAAATGTGTAGTCCTTATTTTTTATAGGCAAATAATAAATAATCATCATAATAATTACTTTGATTTAGAGCTCTCAGGAAAATGTAGCATCCAAATGATAGACAATCATTATCGTTAACTAATAACGTCTTCAAATTGAGCTTCACCAGAAGAATTTCTCCTCCCAACAATAGGCCACTAATTACTTTTATCCAAAATGTGTTTCTCTATCTTCACTTTGGTTTTCCTTACAAGTATGCACTTTTAGTGTAACTGATTATGAGCGGTCACATGTAACAGACACACTTGATGCAGGAGGATTAAAAGTGCAGTTAAAGCTTATATGTTTAATTCTAGTGAATTGCATAGCCGCAGGTCAGAGGTCGACCTTATCTAAGACCCACACATCTCATATCATCAGTGATATGTCCATCCACAGTCTAATCATGAGAGTGTAGTATGTATGGATAAGACATACGAGGATGTTCCCATATCACTGACAACTTGTGGATTACTAGCCCACTGACAGGCCAGCTGTTGATTTTTTGGCCTCGTCCTTTTGCTGCATAACCCTTCAATGATCTGAAAGCTTTCAGTCAACAAATACTGTCAGGTCCTTCAGTTGGACGGAGGAAGTGAATTTGTAAACAAGGCCGGTGGCAGGAGGAAAGCTGCATATTCAGCACAAAAAAACACAGACGAAGACCAGCTGCGTTGCTTATGTAATTGCAGAGACGTAAATAGTGCGGTCACACATTTTCATCCACACACACACAATCAAGTGGCACATTGGTAATCTGCTGTTTGGACGCTGGACAAAAGCATCAGGGGCCAAAGTGGTCTCTGCCAGCTACAGGGCATCTGACATAATCACCTCCTCCCACATACCACACACACTGAATGTCAGAGAGTTTAGGACACATAACATCACACATGTAGCAGAAGGACAGAGGACACCAGATGATACGTTCGCATATTTAGATGACGCACACACCTTTAACTGAAATTTGAATTCTCCTCACTTTATTTGTAAGGAAATATAAATTATAATTAAATTACTATTATGCAGATGTTTATATTTTGGGACAATTTGTTTTGGGCATTTAATATTACTGTAGCTAGCCTCTGAGGGTTTCCCATGGCAGTAGGGAACATTTGCGGGCAAGTGTTGCTAGGAGACTGCTAGCTGGATGCGGATAGCCCTGTGTAGCCTGATAATGCTAATGTTAATGCCCCCCCCTCTTTTTTAAGCTCACATAGCATTGGTTATGAAATGTCCATCCATCCATCCATCCATCCATCTTCGTCCGCTTATCCGGTATCGGGTCGCGGGGGTAGCAGCTCCAGCAGGGGACCCCAAACTTCCCTTTCCCGAGCCACATTAACCAGCTCCGACTGGGGGATCCCGAGGCGTTCCCAGGCCAGGTTGGAGATATAATCCCTCCACCTAGTCCTGGGTCTTCCCCGAGGCCTCCTCCCAGCTGGACGTGCCTGGAACACCTCCCTAGGGAGGCGCCCAGGGGGCATCCTTACCAGATGCCCGAACCACCTCAACTGGCTCCTTTCGACGCGAAGGAGCAGCGGCTCTACTCCGAGCTCCTCACGGATGACTGAGCTTCTCACCCTATCTCTAAGGGAGACGCCAGCCACCCTCCTGAGGAAACCCATTTCGGCCGCTTGTACCCTGGATCTTGTTCTTTCGGTCATGACCCAGCCTTCATGACCATAGGTGAGGGTAGGAACGAAAACTGACCGGTAGATTGAGAGCTTTGCCTTCTGGCTCAGCTATCTTTTCGTCACAACGGTGCGATAAATTGAATGTAATACCGCACCCGCTGCGCCGATTCTCCGACCAATCTCCCGCTCCATTGTCCCCTCACTCGTGAACAAGACCCCAAGGTACTTGAACTCCTTCACTTGGGGTAAGGACTCATTCCCTACCTGGAGAAGGCACTCCATCGGTTTCCTGCTGAGAACCATGGCCTCCGATTTAGAGGTGCTGATCCTCATCCCAGCCGCTTCACACTCGGCTGCGAACTGATCCAGTGAGTGTTGGAGGTCATAGGCCGATGATGCCATCAGGACCACATCATCCGCAAAAAGCAGCGATGAGATCCCCAGCTCACCAAACTGCAACCCCTCTCCACCCCGACTACGCCTCGATATCCTGTCCATAAATACTACAAACAGGATTGGTGACAAAGCGCAGCCCTGGCGGAGGCCAACCCTCACCTGAAACGAGTCCGACTTACTGCCGAGAACCCGGACACAGCTCTCGCTTTGGTCGTACAGAGATCGGATGGCCCTGAGAAGGGATCCCCTCACCCCATATTCCCGCAGCACCTCCCACAGTATCTCCCGGGGGACCCCGTCATACGCCTTCTCCAGATCCACAAAGCACATGTAGACCGGTTGGGCATACTCCCAGGCTCCCTCCAGGATCCTTGCAAGAGTAAAGATCTGGTCCGTTGTTCCACGACCAGGACGGAATCCGCATTGTTCCTCTTCAACCTGAGGTTCGACTATCGACCGAACCCTCCTTTCCAGCACCTTGGAGTAGACTTTACCGGGGAGGCTGAGAAGTGTGATACCCCTGTAATTGGCACACACCCTCTGGTCCCCCTTTTTGAAAAGGGGAACCACTACCCCGGTCTGCCACTCCTTAGGCACTGTCCCCGACTTCCACGCAATGTTGAAGAGGCGTGTCAACCAAGACAACCCCTCCACACCCAGAGCTTTAAGCATTTCTGGACGGATCTCATCAATCCCTGGGGCTTTGCCACTGTGGAGTTGTTTAACTACCTCAGCAACTTCCACCAGGGAAATTGACGACAATCCCCCATCATCCTCCAGCTCTGCCTCTATCATAGAGGGCGTATTAGTCGGATTTAGGAGTTCCTCAAAGTGCTCCTTCCACCGCCCTATTACCTCCTCAGTTGAGGTCAACAGCGTCCCATCCTTACTGTACACAGCTTGGATGGTTCCCCGCTTCCCCCTCCTGAGGTGGCGAACGGTTTTCCAGAAGCACCTTGGTGCCAACCGAAAGTCCTTCTCCATGTCTTCTCCGAACTTTTCCCACACCCGCTGCTTTGCCTCTTTCACGACAGAGGCTGCAGCCCTTCGGGCCCTTCGGTACCTTGCAACTGCCTCCAGAGTCCTCTGGGATAACATATCCCGGAAAGACTCCTTCTTCAGTCGGACGGCTTCCCTGACCACCAGTGTCAACCACGGTGTTCGTGGGTTACCGCCCCTTGAGGCACCTAAGACCCTAAGACCACAGCTCCCCGCCGCAGCTTCAGCAATGGAAACTTTGAACATTGTCCACTCGGGTTCAATGCCCCCAGCCTCCACAGGGATGCACGAAAAGCTCTGCTGGAGGTGTGAGTTGAAAGTCTGTCGGACAGGGGCCTCCTCCAGACGTTCCCAATTCACCCGCACTAGCCGTTTGGGTTTACTAGGTCTGTCCAGAGTCTTCCCCCACCCTCTGACCCAACTCACCACCAGATGGTGATCAGTTGACAGCTCTGCCCCTCTCTTCACCCGACTGTCCAAAACATACGGCCTCAGATCAGATGAAACGATTATAAAATCGATCATTGACCTTTGGCCTAGGGTGCTCTGGTATCAACTACACTTATGAGCATCCCTATGTTCGAACATGGTGTTCGTTATAGACAATCCATGACTAGCACAGACGTCCAACAACAAACAACCACTCTGGTTTAGATCAGGGAGGCCGTTCCTCCCAATCACGCCTCTCCATGTGTCTCCATCATTGCCCACGTGCGCGTTGAAGTCCCCCAGCAGAACTATGGAGTCCCCCACTGGAGCCCCATACAGGACTCCATTCAAGGTCTCCAAGAAGGCCGAATACTCCGAACTCTTGTTTGGTGCATACACACAAACAACAGTCAGAGTTTTCCCCCCCACAACCCGCAGGCGTAGGGAGGCGACCCTCTCGTCCACCGGGGTAAACTCCAACGTAGCGGCGCTCAGCCGGGGACTTGTGAGTATCCCCACACCCGCCCGGCGCCTCACACCCTGGGCAACTCCGGAGAAGAAAAGAGTCCAACCCCTATCCAGGAGTATGGTTCCAGAACCGAGACTGTGCGTAGAGGTAAGCCCCACCAGATCCAACTGGTAGCGCTCCACCTCCCGCACAAGTTCCGGCTCCTTCCCCCACAGAGAGGTGACGTTCCACGTCCCCAGAGCCAGCGTCTGCTGCCCGGGTCTGGTCCGTCGAGGCCCCTGACCTTCACTGCCACCCATGTGGCAGCGCACCCGACCCCAGCGGTTCCTCCCATAGGTGGTGGGCCCATGGGAAATGGGAAATATGAAATGTTAACAATTTAATCTGTCTGTCTCTTTACAACATTCAACATTTGGTAGGACCCATCGTCCTGTCACGTTTGGTATCCCACTCAGAAAGTGGAAGCTAGCAAGCTAGGCTAACTAACTTTCTCTCCCAAAGTTACTTGGGGAGCGTATCCATGCTCCCAGGGTTCTTTGTTCCCCAGCTCAATATCCTCTTAATATGACACATTGAAGAGATCTTTCGAAGGGCTTTATGTTCTCAGCAATGTTTTCCCATGTGTTCAATGTTTGTTTCCTTGGGTCAATTTGTTGAAATCATCCACATACAGCTAAAAGCCTACTGATGTTATACTAAACCCACGCCCTCAAATTTGCAGGCAAGACAGTATTCTTGACTTTAGATACCTCCACAGTGGCTGAACACTTTATTATTTTGCAATTTAAACTTACCAACCTCCTACAATGTTAGTTTATATCAAGAACATAGGACCATGGGAACATAGGGTGGAGCCGTTATCACTGATTCTGGATCTTGATCTGTATTATATGTTATTGTCTTTGACCTGAAATAGTTCTTCGTTATGTGTTGCATGTTTTAACACCAAGGACCATGTTGGAAATAAGTGTTTACACTTTAACATGCTATCCTTTGGATTATGTTGTTTGTCAAATCCAAAATAAATCAAATAAAAAAAAAATTCCCACTACATGTTTCTTGTCATTCCTGTTCTGTCAAAACCCACTGAGGTCATCGGCAGCTCACACACTCAGTGTTGTGCTCTTCCCACATTACAGAGAGTCAAAGTGAAACAGAAGTAAAAAACAAAAAGGCTCATTCAAAATCCCACTGAAGAACTACTTAAATAATTAAATCTTTTGTATTCTGTACAAACACATCACTGGAACATATTGTTGGTATTTAACAATAATAATATATGATATGTTGGCATTTTAATTAAAGTGAGTAGCCTATATCCTTACTGCTGTACTTAAGACGATAATGATCACACAAAATGAATCAAACAACATCCCATACGTCCTCCAAACACATTATTGTGACAGATGGCTGCTGAGGATTACCATGTGTGTAGTTACGTCCCATGCTGCCATTGGCTTAAGTTATCTATCTGTCTTACTGTATTTACTCCATTGGCTGGATGTGGATCCTGCAATTTCCTGGGTTTGTTTTATTGTTGATGTCACACTTCCTATAAGCACTCGTGTAAAGCTGTGCTCATCAACGCAGAAGATGGAGGATTCATCAAAAAGATGATGATTATCAAATCCTGTTGGTGCTGATCGTAATTTGAAGGATGTGTAAAGGATCAGGAGCTTAATGATGCTTTCAGTGCAGAAGGGGTTTAGTGCTTTTCAAGTAGTTTAGTTTCATAGCAGAGTGTACAGTATGTTTCTCTGAGTTCTGCTCAAAATCAACAGGTCATTTGACTTTGAGTGACAGAAATAATATTATTATTGTTTTAGTTTCCTGATGCCTACAGAATATGGAAAACAGTACTGTGTGTTGTGTTACAGTTTGTCTTCAGTGTTTGTATCGTGCATTGGTTATATATAAACTCAGCAAAAGAAGAAACGTCCCTTTTTCAGAACACTGTATTTTAAAGATACTTTTGTAAAAATCTAAATAACTTTAGAGATCTTCATTGTAAAGGGTTTAAACAATGTTTTCCATGCTTGTTCAATGAACCAAGGGCGTAAATTCCAGGGGGGTCGGGGGTTCAGGACCCCCCCCCATCTAAGGGTTGTCAAATATCATTAAAACAATGCTGTGTATTGTAAATAACATAATAATGTATACTTAAAATATCAGTGTAAGTAGTAAAACAATACAAACCCCAAAAAATGCTTTTTAAGTTTAGAAACATTTTGAGTCCCCCCTCCCTTGCCTCACAGTGGTTTGGTCCACTGCATGCTGTACGTCAAGATCTGCACTCGACTCACAGTCACATCGGGTAGTAACAGGTATGTAGTAAGTAGGCGGTTCAAGGCTGTTTTATTCACATTAAACATTGGATTAAGTTTTTCTTTTCTCAAATAGAAATGATGCTGAGTAATTAATGAATTAGTCATGACAAAAAAATTTGCTATGTTAGTGTAATATAATGTAACGTTACCTAGCTTATAGCTTGTTGGATAGAAATGCACCCACTACAACTAACGTTACCACGGCAATAAGCCTAACGTATGTGTGTGAACTGATATTAGGGTTAATATTGAAGATCTACAGTTGTGTTTTGCTCAATATGAAATTAAGTGGCTGATCAGTTAAATATATATCCTCTGTCCCAGAAGAAACCTAATATGTATGTGGAGGACGCAAGATCATTTTATAATTATAATATGACCACGTGGTGAACCTATGAACCTAATTCATATTTAGACATCTGACGTTAAAGATTTGTGTTGTTGTTAAAAATGACAGAGAAAAGAAAAACAGACATAAGATCCTTTTTCAGTAGGCCTACACCAAAATGCCAAGTAAGTACAATAAGTCCTCATATCAAGACAATTTGGTAACATCTTTATAAGAATGGGTGCTTATGGAAATACTAACGTCACTATGTCACAGGCAAAGGAGACAGAAAGAAGTGAGGAACAGGGAGACCAGGGACAGTCAGGTGTAGAGTCTCAGGAAGACCAGGGACAGTCAGGTGGAGAGTCTCAGGGAGACCAGGGACAGTCAGATGTAGAGTCTCAGGGAGACCAGGGACAGTCAGGTGGAGAGTCTCAGGGAGACCAGGGCCAGTCAGATGTAGAGTCTCAGGGAGACCAGGGCCAGTCAGGTGTAGAGTCTCAGGGAGACCAGGGACAGTCAGGTGTAGAGTCTCAGGGAGACCAGGGACAGTCAGGTGTAGAGTCTCAGGGAGACCAGGGCCAGTCAGATGTAGAGTCTCAGGTAAGTGTGTTGAGCTTATTTAATATTTTTGGAGGTGTGTGGCTGTCAGGGTTAGCAGATGAGCTTTACCAGTGGCTCACTAATTTACATTATGATCAGCTAATTTAACAAGTGTACAAAAGCATTGTATTTCTTTTATATGGGGACACTTTTTCAAAATAAGTTATTATGTTTTAAGGTATTTTTGTGGCTTGATTATAAACAACTTAAAAATAAATACATGGTTTTAAAGAAGAATATTTCGGTCAATTTAGCTTTTTTATTGAATCAAGAGAAACATTGAAAATAAGGATAATGGTACAGTCTCCATGCTACACTAATGATGGTATTAAGGCTTTCCTCTGTGAACACATATCCTCTACGAGTATAATTGTGGCTGTATTATTTGTGTCCCCTTCAAAAATTGCTCTTCAGAAATTTTATGTTTATTGTCCCCCCCCCTACTGTTAGATCAGATTTACACCCATGCAATGAACCATAAACAATTAATGAACATGCACCTGTTGAACGGTCGAAAAGACAATAACAGTTTAAGGGCGGTAGGCAATTAAGGTCACAGTTAAAAGAAAATTAGGAAAGTAAAAAAAAACACAAAAAAAAATCTGAAAAACACCAAAAGAAAGACGCCCAGGGTCCCTGCTAATCTGCTTGAACGTGCCTTAGGCATGGTGCAAGGAGGCATGAGGACAGCAGATGTGGCCAGGCCAATACATTGCAATGTCCCTACTGTGAGACACCTAAGACAGCGCTACAAGGAGACAGGAAGCACAGCTGATCGTCTTCGCACTGGCAGACCACGTGTAACAACACCTGCATAGGATCGGTACATCCGGATATCACACCTGCGGGACAGGTACAGGATGGCAAAAAAAACCACGCAAGAACTGGCCAGTCTGGTGCAGTACATGAGGAGGAGATGCACTGCAGTACTTAATGCAGCTGGTGGCCACACCAGATACTGAGGGCTACTTTTGATTTGGACCCCCCCTTTGTTCAGGGACACATTATTCCATTTTCTCATCACATGTCATGTGTTTATGTCTTAGTTGTTAAGTCTTTTAATGTTCATGCAAATCGTTGCATATGTTAAGTTTGCTTAAAATATAAAAGCAGCTGAAAGTGTCCGGACGTTTCTTTTTTTGCTGAGAATAGTTTCCATGTGTGTGTGAGAGAGAGAGCTGGCCACCTGGGGCCTGTCCTCCTTGGTTTCCGTGGCAATGTCGCAGTGATTTACGTGCAGGTATGTTAACAGCCAGTTGTCCAATTCTCTTGCAAGTCAAAGCTTTAGTAAACACACCAGGGAACTGGGGGTAAAATGGGAACAGCTGCAAAGCACTGTGGGGAAGGCAGGTGATAGATGACCTAAAAAGTTTTGTTGTTTTCCCTTTTTCTTAAACTTTTATAGTTTGCTTCGTAAAACTGCCTCATGTGAAAATCAGATTGTTCACTGTTGAACTTAGATGGAAGTGTCGGCAGCAAACAGGAAAAGGGAGAACGAACAGTTTATGGATATTCTTAGCCAGTAATTACTCCCTGTATGTCAGCTTCTTAACTCATTACTTTTTAGCTCTACAGGCTCGCGGAACTTCGTCTTGTTTTTCTCCCTTTTTCTGCACAATGTGGTGTTTTTATATTTAGTTAATTAGTTGCTAATTTAACATGTTTGTAGTCCCTGATAAGAGAGAAAGCAGGAGTGACACTGATCCTTTGCAGGATTGCTGAGACCTACAGACACCTTTGTTACATACATATCTCTTCTGTAATTGGTTCAATATTTTACATCGTTTTACTCCTATTCATCCAGGACAATTTTACTGAGAGCAATATTCTATTCACCAGTACAACCACTTCAATCGTGAACAAAGGAGGAAGTTAGCTGATGTTATTGTGGAGCCACAAAGTCTGCAGAGGGAGGAGGTCGGGGTAGATGGATGGGTCAACAAAACGTTGGACTTTAACACATTTCAGCTGTTTCCTACCTGGGGCCAACAATGGTTTTATTTTAGTCATGACCACGGACGTTCCCTGACCTTAAAGGTGCTGTAGGTAGGATTGCAAAGATCCAGGACTTAGCCAACAACTTCTCAGTTGCCCCTCCCCCTTTCTGCTAAAGCCCAAAACGGTCTCCTAAGCCCCTCCACCCACAAGGGAGAATGAATGTGTGTGCATGAGCAGTGATTGACACACAGTTAGACACCCCCCTGGCCCTGATTGGTGCATCTGAACAGGGAGCTGTGGATTTTTGCAAATCGCACTACAGGCTGCAGTTGGTGCCAGAGGAGATGGATTATTTTTTAAATTACCTGTTTCATGTAGTTCTACTGGAACATATGGTCAGTTTCAGCAAATATGACAGAAAGTTAGTTTTATAAGTCTTACCTACTGCACCTTTAACCATGTGGTTATTATTTTAACCATGACGACTAAGCTTCCCTAACCTTAACAAAGTGGTAATTTTTACCCAAACCATTGTCTTTTTTTTAAACTAAACAAATTGGTTTTGTCCCTACAGCTAATTAAAACCTAACGATACAGTGTAAGATCAGAAAACGGTTGTGTTTTTAAATACGATGGAATGCGATGTCTTCCTGATGATTGTGGCATCAGATCCAAAAACACTTATGTGGAGGGCATGAACCACTGGTGCTATTTTTTTGTTTGACCATGTATCTCCAATCTTTGCATTTAGATTTTTTTTATTTTTTTTAGATAAACTAAAGCACTAAGTTTTCCTTTAATGGGTTAAGAACATTCCCCCACCTGTTAAGCTAGATAAACCACTAAAACCCCTCATTACCACAAAGCTGAAAAGTATTTTTCTTAGCTGAGGAAGATACATTGTTTTCATAGGACAGACATGATTTAAAATATGTAATGCTATTTGTAAATGTACAGCAAATATACAGCAAATATACAAAAGTAAATTCACAGCTCAGTATAATTTAATGCACTCAATGTTCAACTATTCATTCATAAACAACCACAAAGAGAAGCTCAGAGTCATAAACATGCTTAATAATGCAGCTTTAATATTATCCCTATATAATTAACAAATAAATACAATTACACTTTGTGATTTACAAAGTAATGTGTCAAAACTGCCACCTACTCAGTTTGTCTGAAGCTTAATGTTCAGCTCCCAGGTCTGATGCAAGAGGACACACTTTATATGCCCTTCTGTATGGGTAAAAGCAGTATAGTAGAATGTGTTGCATGCAGTACAGTATGTAGCCATTTGTGTTGGCCTGGTATAAGCACAGTGGAAAGCCTGGATTCCTATTCCTACTCTAAGTGGGATTCTCAACTACCTCTTGACAAAGTTAACTATCCTCTGAACAGCTCAGCCTCTCTCGCACCCATTTAGCTCAATTATCACTGAGTAGAGATAGAGCTATCGCCATTCGTGTCTCCTAATGAAGCCTGACAACTGCAGCTACAGAGACCTCCAGCCAGATGGTGGAGCACCCAGAAAGTGATGACACTTTCACAGGTTGAAAGCCCTGCTTGGCCTCTGTGTGAATACAGCAACAAAGGCTTAGCTGCAGCACGTGTAAGCCTGAGGCCCACACACATTTACACACAAATATGCATATAAAAGCAGGCCTCATATCCTAGTCAGTTTAATTAAATGCTGTGTTTGATGATGAAAGTTGGGTTGTGATGAAAGGCTGTGTGGTGTTCAGTGAATGCATCTAAACACAGGATCTCTCCTCTGCTATTAATTAGAGAATGACAGGAAAGGATTAACGGCCAGACACCTGTGTCTACTCTGTGTGTATGTCTGTGGTGGAAAGTAACTTAAAACCTTAGTAACTAAATACAGTAGTATTGCACTCAAGTAAAAATCAAGTAATATGTTGAGGGACTCATACTTTACTTGAGATTTTATGTTTTCAGCTACTTTATACTTTAACTCTACTACAATTCAGAGGGAAATATTGAACCCTACATATATTGTACTGCTATTGTTAGTAGTCATCTAATCTATATTAGGGCTGTCAAACCATAAATTTTTTTAATCGTGATTAATCGCTGAATTTCTATAGTTAATTGCGATTAATCGCATATTTTATCACATGATTAAAATTCTATTATTTTGCATTTCAGAACAGTTTTTAAGTACATATTAACAATGGAAAGCAGTGTATCTTGATTGGGAATCAAATGAATGCAAAGAAAGTTACTTTATGAACTTTACTTTTAGATTTGTATTGAAAAATGTGTGAATCTGTCATTATTGCACAATTCAAAGTAAGTACCTAACTAAAAAACTAACGGGCGGTTTCCCAGACAGTGTTTAAATTAGGCCAAGACTAGGCCTTAATCTAGAATAGTTAATCACTGCTCAATAAATGGCTTTCTGAAACACAGACTAATTAGAGATTAAGAACACCTGGACTATGAAGTTTTGTACTAAAGTAAACAAGATTAATTTAAAACCACCTGTGCCAGTCTGAATTAGCTGGACTGAGGTTGCCTATAAAACATAGAATGGACCAAGAAACACCTAAAACATAAGGAACTGGAGAAGGAAATTCAAAGAAAGCAATGGCAGCAGAAAAGAGACTGCAATCAAAAAACTTTAGTGAGCATGAGAAAAGTCTTTTAAAGACAATAGTATCAAGACACCCGGTCATTGAAGACAAACAGCACACATCTGCTGTGGAATCAAAGAAAAGGAATGCATGGAAATCCATCTGTAATGAATTTAATGCAAATGAACAAACATCCACAAGAACAATACAACAGCTTCAGGTAAGGATTGTCAATTTGTATTACCTTGATAGCTGTATTTTATTACTGTTCTGTGATATCAATGGATTGACACTACAGTATTATATTCGGTACAGGTTTTGTGGAAGAATATAACCCAAAACATCAAAAATGATTTAATAAACAATTTTTATTCCATATTCATTGTTGTGATATTTGAGACAGTTGCATCTCTCTCTCCTTCATCTTCATTTTCATTTCATGCTCCTCCTTAAGGTACTTCAACTTGTGTTCATGAAATTCAATGGCCAGCTTTTCGTGGATTGTGACTCTTGTTTTGATGACTGGCAGACACTGCCACCCTAGTTTCTGAGGATGTCGAGGGTAAATTACCTTGCAGCGCTTCAGTTATGTCCCTTTGACTTTCTCCTTGAAAGAAAGAACAGTTCATATATAATCAAATAAATGCACATTAAATGAGAAATGTTCCACATCAAATGAAAGAGAATGAAACAAAGGAAGGAAAGTTTGAAAGGAGTAAGTCATCCAACTGATCAGTATCTTTATTTGCAGGTCCTCCACCAGTCTTAAACCTCTCTCTTCGGGCTTCTGCAGCAGTTTTTTTTAGGTTGATTTTTATATTCTTCCACAAAACCTGTACCGAATATAATACTGTAGTGTCAATCCATTGATATCACAGAACAGTAATAAAATACAGCTATCAAGGTAATACAAATTGACAATCCTTACCTGAAGCTGTTGTATTGTTCTTGTGGATGTTTGTTCATTTGCATTAAATTCATTACAGATGGATTTCCATGCATTCCTTTTCTTTGATTCCACAGCAGATGTGTGCTGTTTGTCTTCAATGACCGGGTGTCTTGATACTATTGTCTTTAAAAGACTTTTCTCATGCTCACTAAAGTTTTTTGATTGCAGTCTCTTTTCTGCTGCCATTGCTTTCTTTGAATTTCCTTCTCCAGTTCCTTATGTTTTAGGTGTTTCTTGGTCCATTCTATGTTTTATAGGCAACCTCAGTCCAGCTAATTCAGACTGGCACAGGTGGTTTTAAATTAATCTTGTTTACTTTAGTACAAAACTTCATAGTCCAGGTGTTCTTAATCTCTAATTAGTCTGTGTTTCAGAAAGCCATTTATTGAGCAGTGATTAACTATTCTAGATTAAGGCCTAGTCTTGGCCTAATTTAAACACTGTCTGGGAAACCGCCCGATAGTGTTTAGTAACTCCTAAATAATTTTGATTACTCACTGACGTCCAGTGATCACCGGTTAATGAGACAGCGTTTGCAGCACTTTGCAGCAGTTCAAGTTGGGCTGCTTTCTCCGTGCCGTACAGACTGTGTATGTGTGAAAACTACTGTCCCCCTCAACGGCAATGAGACAGGTCAGAACATGCCAACCGTAGTACGTCTTTAAGACCCGAGTCTTCTACGATGCTGACAGGTCTGCAGTTAGTTGCCACCCGTTTCGTAAGAGCTGTAGTAATTTTTTTGGATTTGGTTTCATCCACAGGTCGGCAAGTAGCACTCTCCAAAATACTGCTTTGCCTGAGTGGGTAGCATGCTAGTGGGTAGCATCAACCTGAGTCACGTTAATTAGCTCCGTAGGTGGTAGCTCAAGCTTGACGTGCTTCGGTGATATTTTAATTCGGCTTTACTACTTTTCTAGTTGGAGCCCCTTCTCACATTTCAGATGTCTATAAGACATTTCCACTCCAAACTGCTCATTTAAAAAAATGACAAAAACACAAATTTGTACAGCAGAACTTCTTTCCTCTCCTCTAATCATCCTCCCTCAGATTTATCCTGTGACCCATTTTAGGGGGGTTGGGAACCACTGGACTAATGTAACTGTATATAAAATATTCAAAACTAGCTCCACCTCAACCAGCTACAACATTAAAATGCTACTTCAACAATCTATTTTGAATATAATAATATACACTGACAGGGGCCATTTTTCTGTTTTCAGTTCTTTTACTATTGATATTTTAAGTACATTTTGCAGATAATACTTTTGAATGCAGGACATTTACTTGCAATGGAGTATTTTTATATTGCTTTTTATTACACTTACAGTAAAGGGGACATATCATGAAAAATGCACCTTTTCATAAATGTTTTTTTGGGTATCTGGAGTGCCTACCAACCCACAAACTGTGAAATAAGACAACCCAGTTGGAAAACATGGGATTCAACAAGCCATTCAGATTTCAGATTTGGCTCCTTTCCTATGTCACATGCAGGCTCATTAGAATGTACTGCCTATCTGAGTATCACCACCCATAGCTTGAGAACTACTTTTGCAAAAGTGCGCCATTTTTTTCTCGCAAGCCAATCAGAGCAGACTGGAGTTTTCGGGAGGGGGGGCTTAGAGAGACAGGTGCTAAAATGGAGCGTTTCAGACAGAGGGTGAATACAGGTATATTCAGACCGACAGTTCAGAAGAAATAAATTATGTTTTTTGAACAGTAAAGCATGTAAACATGTTTTAGTAGAAACCCAAAATACAAGTATGAACCAGTAAAGTATAAGTAAAGGATCTGAGCATCTCTTCCACCAATGGTGTGCGTCCTTCCTCTATGACAAGATAGGATAGCTTGATTGTAGCTGTTGCATAATACTGTGTATTTCAAGCCATATCTCAGCTAACTGGTACACACACTATCATCACCATAATCGACTCCACATCTCATCATCAGAAATCTTTATATCCCTTAATCCAGTGAGCTCGCTTGGAGATTGCTGACATTGCTCTCTGTACCATTTCTCACTAATGAGCTCATACATATCCTGTGTGTCTGCATGCGTATCTGCATGTGTGTGCATATTTGCAATTTGCATGTATGTGAGTGGCATGTTTGATATCCTAATGCCTTTTGATGTTTAATAATCTAACAAGACTAGAAAGGTGTACAATCAGAGGAGGCACACAACAAATGGCACATATACAAGACATGCATTAACTGCCAAGAGAAAACACACACACACACACACACACACACACATACACAGCATCATGTCATGTAACATCTGGGAGCTTAAAAACAGGACATTCTTTTTCTTTTTCTTTTCTTTTTTACAGTCTAAATGTGTTTTATAATACAGCTAATACTTGTTTAATTCCTCCTTTAACATCAGTTGCCCGTTTGTATTTGCTGCCTGATTTACAGGCTATAAATCTGTCTTGTAGGCTCCTTAATGAGGTTACAGTGGGAAAGTCTGAACACGATGGCCCATTACAGTAAACACTGACAGGCTGATGCAGATGGAGAGAGAGAGAGAGAGAGAGAGAGAGAGAGAGAGAGAGAGATGTCACCCCACTAATTAAATCAGTAATGGATAGTTGGGTGACAGGATCTCATTTTACAGCAACAATTGCGAAGACAGAGACGAACCTAAAGACACTCACAGTGTAAAAATGCTGAGAGATAAAAGAGATAACAATGAGCAGGTCAATGTGCTTTTTTTAATTCTTCCACTTTTTACAATCTTTTTCTGTTATATTTTTCTTTCCAAGTCTTGCCCTTACATTCATTTAACCTGTTTCTGTTTTTTTTGCTGTTGATGTATCTCATGTCAGTTCATCTGCCCTCAGTCCTCTGTCTTCTTTTCTTTTCTACTGAGTCACAGCTTCATTATTGTTTTTATCAGTGTCAGAAGACAGATTAGTTCCTACAAGTGACACGATTGATTGTGTGAAGCGAATCTCTGCAGTCTGGGACTTGGATGGCTGTCAGGGTCTGTGTGTGTGTATATGTGTGTGTGTGTGTGTGTGTGTGTGTGTGTGTGTGTGTGTGAGAGAGCGAGAGTGTGAGCGTGTGTGTGTGCGGGCGTGCGCACGTGCGAGAAAGAGAGCGAGAGAGAGAGAGATTGTAGACAAGTAGACGGGTTATGGTTTGGCAATGATTTGTCCATTTGACATTAGAAGACTTGAGCTGTTATACATATTATGCTTATCATTACAACCATGGACATAGCATCTGTGATGTCACCCATTGGTTTGTGGACTTACACTTTGAAGCCTTGAGTCTGGCGATACAGACGTCGCCATCTTGGTTTTTTGTAACCAGATGTGACAATTTTTGACGAGAGGGTGGAGCTGGGGAGGATGGCGCGGCCAAGCCAGTGTTGTTTATGGTTGCAATGGAGCTGTGCTAAGCTAAACGCTAAAGGGGGAAATTTGCAGATTTTCAAACCTTCTGAAGAGAGTCATCCAATGGTGATTTACCGGCAGGTAAACGCGGACTTACGGGTACTTTGACCATTCAGACTTTCTCTTGAGGTACCAGCTAACCCTAGCAGTAGCTAGCTTGCTTGGTTAGCATAACGCTAAACAAGACATTTTTAGGCGAACAAATGTTCCAATTAACTTTGATGAAGTGAAAAGTTTAAGACAAAAACATGAACAACACCCAAAAACAAGTTCACAGCTATTGTAATGCACACAGTGCCATGGATACACATTGCTAAGCCTTGTCATAATTGACAGGCCTGTGTAGCCACGCCGCTAAAGCATCACCTGCTTTATCGTCTACATTTAATTTTAAAATAAATAGGACTATCATTTACAAAATGAACATCATGCTGTATTGAAGAAGACCCGTAGACTTCTAATGACTTTTTTTTGCAACCAGTGAAGCCCCCTCCTGGAAATTAGATAGAACACAGGTTTAAGGCACTTCCACTTTAGCTTCACCTTTCAGTCCCAGAAGCTTGGTCCATTATTTTAACAGTCTATGGTTACAACATGTTAGCATTGTCATTGTGAGCATGTTAGCATACTGATGTTAGCATTTAGCTTAAAGAACCACTGTTGCTAAGTACAGCATCACTGATCTTTCTGGTTTCTGTCATGTCTCCAAAGTCGCAGAAGCAAATGGTGCCCCCATCCAGCCTTTCTGGCCAATTTATCCTAGTGGCATCTCACGGTATTAAAGCAAAAAAGCATTTTCTACCATAGACCACCTTTATAAAAGAGACTTCTGTAAAACTGTTGACAGCACACCTCCTACTGCAATCAAGTATCACTCTTTGTATCATGAATTTTAAATCCATGAAGGTTTTTTATATTTATAAAACCTTTTAAAAATCTGTTTTAGAGTGTGTGATATCATCCCACTAATGCACTGGGCTGCACAATGTGGAAGCAAACCTGGAGCTAGAAAACATTTTCTACTTAAGTGCTCAATGATTAATATCATGCAAGTGAGTGGGCGTCATCTTTGATTCAGGTATTCAGTTCCTGTAATACTTCCATTGGTTAGTGACACAGTTTTAAGCCAGTGTGTGTGAAGTGCAGTGAACTTGCTACTTTCCTAAAAGCAAAACCAATCAGTTCATTCATTTGCATTTACTTAAGTTTCTAAAGATATGGAATAAATAACCAGAGATGTTTTCTTTCTATCAGCAAAGCATCACATCCACAACCACAGAAGCCAGCAGGTTTGGCAGGTGAAGCTGTCTGTCCTCCCTCTGTGTAATTGACAGAGTTTATTCAGCGAGGCACACTGTGGCTGTTTGACAGCTTTGATGCCACCCACCTGCGCACACCTCCTCCCCTCCACTCTTTGCTTACTCGCCGCTGACTTTCAATCTATCACTGAATTTAATTATCACCATAGCAACTGTACAGTTGTTCACTTTGTTTTCCCCAAGCCCCTGCTCTCTCACACACACACATGACTTCATGCATGCATGCATTCATTCATGTAGTACTTCATAAACTATCAGTAATGTACCATGATCAATAGTATCTCATTCATGACTTAATGCAGGAACAATCCGTTAATTAATGCATCAATTAAAGATGCAGTAGGTAAGACTTATAAAACTAACTTTCTGTCATATTTGCTGAAACTGACCCTATGTTCCAGTAGAACTACATAAAGCAGTTAATGTAATAAAAAATCAATCTGTCTCCTCTGGCACAACCTCCAGCCTGTAGTGCGATTTGCAAAAATCCACAGCTCCCTGTTCATTTACACCAATCAGGGCTAGGGGGGGTGTCTAACTGCGTGTCAATCACTGCTCATGCACACACATTCATTTTACCTTGTGGGGGGGAGGGGCTTAGGAGACCGTTTGGCCTCTAGCAGAAAGGGGGGGAGGGACTGAGCAGTTGTTGATGTTCAAATTCTTTGGCTAAGTCCTGGATCGTCACAATCCTACCTACAGCACCTTTAAGGTATTTCAATCATCATGATTTCTGATTTATAAAGGATGTTCATGTCTTCTTCAGAGGTAAATCAGTAGTTAAAGTAACAGGCTAAAGAAACTGAATTGTAGTGTTGTAATCATGATTAACTAGACATTACTTTTCATTACTTCATCAGTTTGTGGCCCTTCAAATAAAGTGCTGACCTGGTCCATCTTTAACATTGATAAATAAGATATGATTAATGGTGGCATATGCCTCAATCTTTGTGACCCCTCAAATAAATATTATAAATAATAAAAATGCCCAGACATTTCTTGTTTTCAGATTCTTAGAAGTTAGTACAAAGTAAAATTTATAAATATCCTACTTGGCTGAGCATTGTTCTCAGGCATTACTGTTTAAGTGCCTTATGTTGTTGTGAATAAAGCAAATATAATAAATGCATCTGCAGTATGCTGTATTTTTTGTCACTGTAGTGACCTCAGTATCATCATCATCAATTGCCTTTCATAAACAAGGTGCACACACTTAATAACATCAAGCCACATAGTGATTTACTCTCTACTTGTTTTCCTCCCCTCCACTGTTTGCTTACTCTCTGCTGACTTTCAATCCATCACTGAATTTAATTATCACCATAGCAACTGTACAGTTGTTCACTTTGTTTCCCCCAAGCCCCTGATCTCTCAAGGCAAGGCAAGGCAGTTTATTTGTATAGCACATTTCAGCAACAGGGCAATTCAAAGTGCTTTACATGAAAACAGATTAAAAAATTTAAAACAGATAAAATACGAGAATAAAAATTACAGTGCAGTATAAGAAATGAAACATTGAAGATCAATTAAAACAGTTAAATATATAAAAGCAGATAAAATAGGAATTTCTCTTTATATGCTTATATAGATTGTCATACAGTGTCAACAATGCAACTTTAGTATAAGAAATGAACAGTTATTTAATGAAAGGCAACATCAAAAAGATAGGTCTTCAGCCTTGATTTAAAAGAACTGAGAGTTGCGGCAGACCTGCAGTTTGTTCCAGATATGTGGAGCATTAAAAACTGAACGCTGCTTCCCCCTGTTTAGTTCTGACTCTGGGGACAACAAGCAGACCTGTCCCAGACGACCTGAGAGGTCTGGGTGGTTCATACTGTAGTAGCAGATCAGAAATGTATTTTGGCCCTAAACCGTTTAGTGATTTATAAACCAGCAAAAGTATTTTAAAATCAATTCTTTGAGGCACTGGAAGCCAGTGTAGAGACTTCAGTACTGGAGTGATGTGATCCACTTTCTTGGTCTTAGTGAGGACTCGAGCAGCAGCGTTCTGAATCAGCTGCAGCTGTCTGATTGATTTTTTAGGGAGACCTGTAAAGACACCGTTACAGTAGTCAAGTCTACTGAAGATAAAAGCATGGACAAGTTTTTCCAAGTCCTGCTGAGACATTAAGTCCTTTAACCCTTGATATATTTTTAAGGTGGTAATAGGCTGACTTTGTAATTGTCTTAATGTGGCTGTTAAAATTCAGGTCTGAGTCCATGACTACACCAAGATTTCTGGCTTTGTCTGTTGTTAACATTATCGTTTGAAGCTGAGTGCTGACTTTTAATCGTTCCTCTTTTGCTCCAAAAACAACCACCTCAGTTTTTTCTTCATTTAATTTAAGAAAGTTCTGGCACATCCAGTCGTTAATTTGTTCAATGCACTTAGTCAGTTGTTGTATTAGACTATAGTCCCCTGGCGATAAGGTTATATAAATTTGTGTGTCATCCGCATAACTATGGTAACTTATTTTATTGTTTTCCATAATTTCCATGTAGATGTTAAACAGGAGAGGCCCCAGGACGGAGCCTTGGGGAACTCTGCACGTCATATTTGTATGCTCAGATGTATAATTCCCTATAGACACAAAGTAGTCCCTATTCTTTAAATAAGACTCAAACCACTTTAGTACTGAGCCAGAAATGCCAACCCAGTTTTCCAATCGGTCTAGTAATATGTCATGGTCGACCGTATCAAATGCAGCACTGAGATCAAGTAATACTAAGACTGAAATTTTGCCACTATCTCTGTTTAAGTGGATGTCATTAAAGACTTTAACAAGAGCTGTCTCAGTGCTGTGGTGTGGTCGAAAACCCGACTGGAAGGCATCAAAACTGTTGTTTAGTGACAAGAAAAGGTTTAGTTGTTGAGAAACCGTTTTTTCAATGATTTTACTTAAAAATGGAAGTTTTGATATCGGCCTATAGTTGCTCATTAGTGACGTGTCTAGATTGTTCTTTTTTAAGAGTGGCTTAATGACTGCAGTTTTCAGGGCCTGTGGGAAGATACCTGAGAGAAGAGACGTGTTTACAATCTGTAGAAGATCTGTAGCCAAACAATTTGCAACATTTTTGAAAAGGCCCGTAGGTAGAATATCAAGGCAGCAGGAGGAGGTTTTCAGATGTTGTATAATGTCCTCCAGGTTTTTACGGTTAATCATATGAAATTGGGTCATATTGGAATCTGTTTTGCCTGGACATTGTGACAACACATACCCTGTACTCGATATGGAAGCACTGACTGTTTGTCTAATTTTATGAATTTTGTCATTGAAGAAGGTGGCAAAATCATTGCAGGCCTTTGTGGATAAAAGTTCAGATGCTACTGGTACTGGAGGGTTTGTTAACCTATCGACAGTAGCAAACAAAGCACGTGAATTTTTATTGTTTTTGGCAATAATGTCCGAGAAGAAGGACCGCCTTGCATTCCTCAGTTCCAAATTATAAGTGCGAAGTCTCTCTTTATAGGTGTTGTAGTGGACCTGGAGATTAGTTTTTCGCCACCTGCGTTCTGCTTTTCGACACTCTCTTTTTTCTGTTCTTACCAGTATGGCATTTCTCCATGGAGATCTTTTCTTATCAGAGACAGTTTTTACCCTAATGGGAGCAATGGCATCAATAACATTTGTAATTTTACAGTTGAAATTGTCTACAAGCTCAGTGACTGAGACCCCTGAGAGGGCGGGTGTGGACGAGAAAAGCTGAATGAATGTTTCACTGGTGTTGTCAGTGATATACCGTTTTCTTCTTAACTTTGTTTGGACACTTTTGTGCACAGAGATAGTGCCATTAAAGAAAACACAGGAATGATCAGACAGAGCAGCATCAGTCACCACAACCTTGGAAATGTTCAAACCCTTCGAGATAATCAAGTCCAGAGTGTGCCCCTTGTTGTGTGTGGGCTCCGTCACATGCTGAGTCAGTCCATAGTTCTCAAAAATGCAACACAGTTCTTTTGTCCCTCTATCCTGGGGGTTGTCAACATGAATGTTGAAATCACCAGCAATAACTACACAGTCAAAGTTAATACAGATTAAAGACAGCAGTCCACTAAAGTCGTCAAAAAAGGATGCACAGTATTTAGGTGGCCTGTAGATAATTAGAAATATAGGTCGAGACGGGGACCTTAACTGAAGAGCCACATATTCAAAAGAAGCAAAGTTTCCATAAGCTATTTGAGTACATTGGAACGAGTCGTTAAACAAAATGGCGACTCCACCTCCTTTCTTATTCGCTCTATTCTCACTCATAAAATTGAAGTTAGGGGGAGCTGACTCAATGAGAACAGCATCACTGTTATTATGGTCTAACCAGGTTTTAGTTAAAAACATAAAATCAAGATTGTGTTTAATAATAAAATCATTGATTAAAAATGATTTACCCGCCAAAGACCTGACGTTTAGTAAGGCTAATGTTAGTTAACTCGTTTTTTGGGACAGGCTGTGGCTGACGAGGAATGGATGCTAAATTTGCTAAGTTGGCAGTTAAGTGCTTCTTTTTCTTACTTAGCGGATTCACCATTCTTTTTCTATTACCTATCACAACATAGATTGACGAAGAATTGAATACACACACACGCACACACACACACACACACACACACACACACACACACACACACACACACACACACACACATTGTGGCTAATATCCAGTGTGTGTTTGTTACAGTAATGCATAAATAGTTCCACAGACAGAGCTTCATTGCATAGAATCACTAAATCAATTCAGCTGTTCAGTCTGTATGTTTTTTATTCTAAATCCTTAGGGTGAAGATTTGGGATGTTTTGATGTGAATTAGAGACACATTATAAAGTCACTTTGTCTGCTAAGGTTTGCTTAGTGTTACCTATAAGTGCAGGTGATAATCGACAGTTCTTTCATTCTTTAAGCAAAAGTGCTAAATATTTAAATATTTGTTGGTCCAGCTTCTTAAATATGAAACATATACATAACATAAACATACAGTTTCATTGTTTTACAAGAAAGGAGAGATGTGTGTGTGTAACTGATGGTAAAGTGGCATTTTACTTTAAGCTAATTATCCTTTCTTTTTCCTTTTCAAGTGGCCCTGGAGAAATGCAGTGTGCTGCTTAGGGACACTTCGGTAGGCAGAATACTTGACAACAACGTCTCTAAACATAATCATGTCAAATCAAACAAGGATGAAGATCACAATGTGTGTACTTATGAAGCATCATATGGGTGAATTACACTTTGTCTATGTAGCCATCAACCCAATTTGTATGAAGCCGATGGGAAGGTAGCTCTGTAGGGCCTGTTAACCAATTAACCCCAGACATGCGTCATCAGCCTCTCCACTCTGCCCTTCACTTTTTATGGCGATAATGTCCAATTAGTTATTAGATATTGTTACCTCTGATGGCGATGCGCCTGTCAATGCCTGACTATAATTAGCAAGACCCGCGTTTGGCATATTGTCACTCTGCTCTCATCATCCACCTCTTCCCCTTTCTTCTGCTTGATGTGGCCCTTGTTGCGCTCCGAGGAATTCGGCAGCAGCATCATCTCGCCTCACTGGAACCAACTTCCCTGGTTTCGCCTCAGCAGCTGTGTCTGTTAGTGTCAACGGTTTGTCCGCCGGCATCTTCCCCCAGCACAGCATGATGTCCAGTATTTAAATGGCTGAGAGGATGTTTCATAGATCCAAGCTACAGTGATGACTTAGCAAGTCAGTTTTTAGATGTGCCACACTCCACTTTTAGATATTTCATATGTATTCTATTTGTCAGCGCTTCAGCTCCATGACTAACTTGTTTTGGATCTTACATGATTGACTGTCTATTAGTGATTTGTGTGTCATGTATTCATGCTTCTCATAACAGGCATAGCTTCAACAACAGAAACAAACCGAAGGGAAAAGCTCCGTGGTGTTTGTGTGTGCATGCGTGTTTGCATGTGCATCTAAAAGAACTTGCAGCGATGAGTTTCCTTCAGTCTTCTCTCAGCTCCCAGGCATTTTACCCATGGATGCATTACTAAACAATGTTACCAGGCCCAGGGGCCCAAAGGACCTGTAAGCCACCACCTCTGTCTGAAAAGACTAGTTATAAATATTTGTTTCAGTGTCAAAGGGTCATCATGCTACATATTGACACCATACAACATGATTTGCATGGTGTCAAAGAAATCTTCAGATTTCTTCTCAGCTGGAAGAAATCAAAAGCATCTACAACTGTGTATTTACTTGACCAAATGGTTGATTTTAATGTGGGAGCGTGGGCCACAATGAAAGCTGCCAAGAGCGCTGCCTCTTCAAGTGTTTGCACATTTAAATATTATGCATATTCTTATTCTGTTTAATACGTAATCAAAACAAAGAAGCAAACAGGCTCCATTTGTTGCCTTTATATTGAGTCTCTCGCATAGAGTAGAGATATAGGGGAGCACAAATGTTTTCTTTATTCCTTCTTTTAGCAGAGCCTGAAACGTCTGTGTTCAAGTGGACTAATGGTGTAAGCAAGAAGTTTAATACTGAGCTTGACTAGTAACAAATACAATTTCTGACAAACTATATGGGCCCTGCGAACATAAAGACACTTTTAAATTGCAGATGATGCTGCAGGAAAGAGAAGCTTGTGCAGAGAGAAATTTAGGTTCAACTGTATTGTTAGTTTAGAGTTTATACTTTGGGTTGTTTTAGTATAGTCATAATCTCTCCACGCTTTGAGAGCAAGAAGAGAGATTATTTTGGGTCAGAAGAGGTGAGACGGAGAGACAGAGAAGGGTTTTTTGTGCGTCTGAGCAATTGTTCAGTTCAGTTCAGGTTGTTAAATGCATGTGCGCTTTTCCGGGTTTTTGCACCAACACAAGGCTCTGACTTGGCCTAAAGGGTGGAATAAATGCATGATGCATGCAGACAACGCAAACACATGCAGAAGCCCAGAGCGCTGAACAGATAATGTCTTCACACCCAGCCTCTTCCTGCAATGGGTTGCACTGAGTCGAAGGCTCAGTTTGACTGTGAGTGGAAACCCTGCCATTTTAATTTCACCCATGGCTCCCAGGATAAGGGGAGCACAAACAGAGAGACAATGACACAGAGTAAAAGAAAGAAAACTGAGAGTGAGAGAGAAAGAGAGAGAGAGAGAGAGAGAGAGAGAGAGAGAGAGAGAGAGAGAGAGAGAGAGAGAGAGCTTGGCATGAAAGTGAGAAACAGTGCTCGCTGTCTAGAGACTTAGAGGGGAAGGGAGTGAGGTAGAGAGCTGATAAAGAGAAAGAAATAGAGATCAGGGAGAGTCCCTAGTGTCTGTTGTTCACTCAGCAAGTCTCTTTTAAGATAACTTCAATGTTCCCACAATTGAAAAGTTGAAAAGAATGCAGTCAGGAGGCGAAACTGGTTTGCAGAAGTTGGGAGACCCAGGAGACAAGGGGCAAGACCACTACACCATCTGTTTTTTCCCCCCGATAAAAGCCTTCGGGAAAGGCCCCAGGAAATGAGCAAAAATAGGCAAGCTCACTAAAAGGAGAACATGCTAATTAGACTTTTCTGGGACCCTCACTCACACCACTGGCTCATTTCCCTGCCAGTCAGACCAACTCCCTCCTCTTTCATACACTTTCCTTCTACGTCTTTTGCTCCTCCTTCTTCTTCTGCCTTCACATTCTTTGCTTGGAAAAAAGGGGGGCGCTTTTTAACAATGTGTGCCTACTTACTCAGTCAGTGGCCTGTATAATTACACATGCAGGCATTCTGACACATTTCAGCGTGATGGAGGCGACACTGGTGGGGGTTTATCCACTCTCATTTGCAGGGCTTTAATTAGGGCCATGTTTGTTTTGTGGCGATTGTAGAAATTAGCTAACCTCAGCTATCACAATAGAATCGATTTCCGACAAATAAAACTTGAATGACATGAATACTGCATGTGCTGCAGAAACCATATTTTTTTATAATCTTATCCTGTTTCTTATTCTTGGAAACCTATCAGAGCATCAATCCCCAATTGCTCATTAGCTCGATTTTTACTCAGCCTCAGTGCCAGATGTTCAGGCCAAGATAAACAGTTGTTCAGTTACGCTGCTTCTGGCACCGTACGATCACTGTACGTTGAGTATTTGTGCCCTAATAACACTTGAAGACTGAAACGGGGAGGATGCTGGGACGGCTTCCAGGATGACAAGATGTAGAGAACTGACATCAAGCACAAAACCACGCAAACCTTACACGTTCCCACGCACTGATAATGGCGTGACATCTCCTTTCCAGCTGGATATTTCTTTCTTTCCTCCCTTCTTTTTTCTCTTTCTCTTTGCATCAGTCTTGTCCACTGATGATATCATAGATACAGCGTATCATACAGCTAAAACTCAACCACAGTACACAGAAATTAAAGTGAAGTGCTGTTTAGTGTGGTAATGAGGCAAAGAAAGTCAGCTCTGTTTGGATGCTCTTTGCAATCATTAATTTCTGAGGGAGACATGAAGCAGCAGAGTGATGAACAGATGTTTTAAGAAAGGTCAATTTGCCTTTTTTTCTGATGGATATGTGTGTGTTTAAATTTTCTGAAAAACCAATAAACTGTTAATCATAAAAAAAGGTCCATTTGTATTCCCTTAAACAAAAATGTTGAATTTTTATTCCCCTTTCTTTTCCTATAACACTACAGTTGAGCCTCTAAACCTCAAACTATGCCATCTGAATAATTATCTGAAGGCTTTGTGGCCTCTAGAAGTAAAAGGAATTTAACTTGTGCTTGTTTAGAAGCAACACAATGTAAAAATAGTTCAAAGAAAAATGAAACATTGTGGAGTTTACCAGTGGGGAAAAAGTAAATGTAGCACTATCATGAGGACAACATTTCAGTTTGTCCCATTCTGCACCCTATACAAAACTAAAGACATCATGATCAGCCTCAGTTGTTGTTTTTGAAAACAAAGATATGTTAAAAAAAAAAAAATTGATATCTGATATTTTATGGTTTTTCTATCTCTCTCTTTGTTGCTCAGGACCCCCGAAGCAAGCACAAGTTCAAGATTCACACATACGGCAGTCCCACCTTCTGTGACCACTGTGGTTCGTTGCTTTACGGGCTCATCCACCAAGGGATGAAATGTGACAGTGAGTACACACCCTGTGTGTGTGTGTGTGTGTGTGTGTGTGTGTGTGTGTGTGTGTGTGTGTGTGTGTGTGTGTGTGTGTGTGTGTGTGTGTGTGTGTGTGTGTGTGAGAGAGAGAGAGAGTGCGTGCGTGTGTGCACCTGTGTTGAATATGCTGTGCTGGTCAGCCCTAATGAGAACAGATGGGAATAGACTGTTACTGTACTACTCTCAGCCACATATGCAGGCTAGGCAGAATTCACTGTCCTGCCCTACTCCTCCTCTTTGCGCTCCCATTCTTTCCACCCACACTCCTCTATCAAGTCTTCCCTTCTTTCTTTACATGTATGACCCCCATTCTGTACTGTATTCTCCTGATTTTAATTCTCTGTTTTGGCCCCACTTCTTCTCTTTCTTCCCTCTTTGCTTTCCCAATTCTTCTCTCTGTACTCCCACACATCCTCCCCATCCTTTTCCTCTACAGTACACCATGCTTTTTTCATTCCCCTTTACATTTTGTTCCTCCTCCTCTGTATCCCTTACTGTACCTCATCTGTCCCCTCTTGTCTCCACGCCGTCTCCATCCATCATCCTCCCTCACTCTCGCCTCCTCTTACTCTGTCCATCCATCTGTGGGTCTCTGGTGGTGGCCTCATCATAGATGGTAATGGGGGCACACCAAAGAAAATTGATGCAGGGAGGCCATCGCCATTACGCCATAGCTGCTTCCCCATCTCTTGTCTCTCATCTCTTCTTGTCTCCTCCCAGCATGTCAGCCTGACAAGCCTGCCGAGTGGTGAGGGAGGTGTCTGTGTGTGTGTGTGTGTGTGTGTGTGTGTGTGTGTGTGTGTGTGTTTCCTACAATAGGCCTATCCAACCCAGTGTGACACAGTGGAGTTAGTCCACTAGATGGTGAGCTCATCTACTCATAGTGATTATATCATTTCTGTTAATGTGGTGATTACTTACGTTTAAGTGCTACACAGTACCTTTAACAAAAGCAGTGGCTTTTGATTACTGCTTTCACTCACTTAAAATAAACATTTCTGCACTCAATCATCTCCGAAACAAATATTTTGCAGCCTTTCGTGCATGTTTGTGGGTCCAAAAAGAAAATAAGCACTGAGCCCAGGAGTTACAGGCTCAGTCCCGGTACTCTAAACATTTTTTAACTTATTGCAGTCAACACTGGATAGACATTGACTTTACTCCAGTGGAAAGCTTCCAAAAGATCCAGAACCACAGCAGCGCTTCATCAAACTGCTAAATGTGACAGTAAAAATATACTCACAAACGTTAGATGTCTCTTAAGTTGAATAGAGTAGACTTTGCCTGCAGTACAGAAACAGAGGTGAGTACATTAGAATGACTCACAATTAATAATATGTTATCTGAAGCAATATGTGTAATGTTTTGGCAGCAGCTGCAAAACCTACATTTGTTTTGTTTTGGTATTCCTCAAGGATGTAAACAACAAGAATAAAGCTGAAATTGATTTTGTTTTTTGTAATTCAAGGCAGAGCTCCCTGCAAAATGTTGTGCTCACTCTTTGTCTGCTGTCATTGAGATATCCGTAGAAAAAAGGTTGATTTTAGTTTCTTTTCCCCACTACATCACACTAACTCTTTTTGCACATTTTCTTCAGAGGCAGAGGCTTTTCCACGCATAAGTGCATCATAAATTGCATTAAACTTGTTAAATTCAGCATAATGTGCAATGTTACACTCACTTATCCTAACCTGTCCTCCCTTTCAACCTCAATGCATATAGAACAAGGAAAGAGGTACATTTCACTGTTATGTGGAGTGCCTAAAAAAAAGTCCCCTTACAGATAAACTCAACACACCTCATTCTATCTCTTTCTAGCCTGCGACATGAACGTGCACAACCAATGTGTGGTCAACGTGCCAAGCCTGTGTGGGACGGACCACACGGAGCGTCGGGGTCGCCTCTTCCTCAAGATCGAGGTCAGCTTGGACAAGCTACACGTCACAGGTTGGTCTTATTCTTAATCAGTGCGTAGTCTTGTGTTGTACAGTACTTTATAGGCTGCTCAGTCTCAAATGATGAGAGACGTACAGTAAGCAAGAGGTTCCCTGATGTGACTGTGAGTGTTTGATCTTCAGACCATTGAAAGAAATCTCTCTGGCGTAGACTTGAGTTAATGAACTAATCAGAATTTTCTTTTTTTTATTCTGCCTCTAGCCAGATGCTTGCTTAAGTGGTCACTCATTCACTCAGTCAGGAATACTGAAAGGATGCTGAGAAACCTTTCTCTGTCAGTGCAGGCTCTTCAGACGCTTCACTCTGTTTCCACTCACGCTTCCACTCTGTTTTTTGTTAAGGCTCCGCACCAGCGATAGCCATGGCCGAAGGCATTATGTGTGTATGTCTGTCCGTCCGTACGTCCCATCCTAGTGAATGCCATATTTCAGAAACGCCTGGAGGGAATTACTTCTACTACAAACGTCGACTTGGACTCAAGGATGAAGTGATTAGATGTTGGTGGTCAAAGGTCAAGGTCACTGTGACCTCACAAAAATTGCAAAACTTACAACAAAAATTATGACAACATTCCACACAAATGTCTAATAGGATCAAATGATGAAGTGATGACATTTTATATCCAAGGTCCAGGTCAAATTCACTTTGACATCATCATAATGTGCTATAAAAAAACACTTTTCTGGCCACTATTCAACTCGGCAACAGAAGCTGAGACATTTGGTCAGATACTGAATTAGTGACCCTAAACTTGGATGCCCACTTGAAACTGTAGTGATTGTATAGATCTACTGTGCTGTCAGGTTGAAGATGCGTGTGAAGCATCCACGTTTTGGAGTTTGGTAATCCACTACAAGCTCATTTGTTTTGCTGATATTGAGCTTCAGGTGATTATCGTTGCACCGTGTGACCAAGCTCTCTATCAGTTCCTAATTCTGGTTTTGGATATCATTATCAAGTGAGATTCTTTTATTTTAACTGGCTCAACTTGGAGTCTTTCACTGCACACAGTGTGAGGCGATTTTGGCGTAGTGTTGTGACCCCTGACTGACCCGAAAAGACTTTTTTTCTCATAAAAAGTTATACAGCTGTAAATTGTGTCACAATCCTCTTAAAACACTGTATGCATAGGGTGACCTCTTGCTCACCCAGTAAGAGCGTGCACCCCATGTAGGCTGAGTCCTTTGCAGCGGCCCGGGTTCGAGTCCGGCCCTTTGCTGCGTGTCATCCCCAATCTCTCTCAAGCTACTTTCAATGGAAGGAATCAGGTGCCATTCCTACTGTAATGCATCAATGTTGTCAACAGTGAAATTGGACTGCTGCACCCAGGGAATTGGGCATACTGTGATTCCAGAAGGTTTTACCTGAAACGAGAAGAAATCTAACTTAATTTAAAATGAAAAACTTAACAAATTGAAACTGAATTAAACTGTAGCTTTGTGTAGCACCTGTGTGTGTGTGGGTGTGTGTGTGTGTGTGTTCAACACCTCCAAATTATCCTGTCAGTCAAGAGCAGCACCTGAAGTGGAAAACTCTCCGGTGTTAGAAATTGCAGGGAGAGAAATTGCTGCCGGGTTACTTCCATAACCTCTCTCTTGCTGTCCCACACAAACACACACAAACATGGGGAGACAGCGTTGGTCAGGGAATATGAGTGCTAGGGCCAAAGTGTTTTTAACTCAGTGGGGATCAAACAGGAATAATCTCTGGCTGCAGCAGTGACAGAGTTGCAGACATGATTGACTTAGAAATAGTTGCTTTCATAAAAATGTTTGTTTTTTAAAGTCATCCAGGTGAAAAGAAATAGGGAAGGTGAGGAAGCTATAGTCACAGTTGGCTTACAGCATTTGTTCACTCTGCTTTTCAGTTTTATTATATTGCGGTCTTTTTATTTGCCCTGCTGCCATTGACGTACTGGGATCAAAAAACGGCCCTGGTATTTGTAACACCCAGTATTTTTAAACCACAACAACCCCACTCAAACATTGATAAAAAGCAACAAAAAAACATATTGTATGAATAGAATGCAGAAATTCAGAACACACGCTGAAACAACTAATTATTGATTTATTAACTAAAATTAATTAATTAATAACTGCCTCCTGAAGCTAGGTTTATGGTAGCCGCGGCGTTCTTGGCGCGAGGGGCACGCTCCGTAAAATGACGTCACCATGGTCGTTTTTAGCGCGAAGGCACCACAAGCTGTCGCGGCGCGTGATCGTGGACCTCTGAATTTTTGTAACTGCGCCTACTGCACTTTCAGTTCAACACGGATGGCTGGGAAGAACTGGTTTGTCTGTACAAACATCTGTGTTATTCTCCATGTACAGACCACAGGGAGCCTTAAATATGTGTTTAGAGAGAGACACTACACTGGGAAAAGAAGAAACATTTAGCTGGAGAGTGTGGAAAAACATGAGAGATTGTTCTATCAAAGCTAAAAAACAGCTTCATGTAAAGAGTGTTCTTCACAGTGTTACAGGCAGACAGTCATTTCGATTTGGAGATAAACAACAGTCACGTTAATGATTAGAGTAGATAAATGTAATGTTTTGCGGTACGTCTCTGTTTTAACATGGTTGTGTTTACTACTGTTGCCAGGCAGCCTGCTTTCCTTAACTTCCGGTTTCTTCTTCTCTACTACTTCTTGCTCATTCACAGATTATTTTGTCTGTACGCACTCTGGTGTTTTGGAGAGTACTGCAACGAACAATGCGTTGAGCATAAATGTCTTCGTGCGTGCTCGTAGGGCACGCGCCATCTATACCCGCAAGTATACCCACACCTTTAAGCTTAATGTGGTGCTCTTGTACTTTGTAACCTCACTTCATTTGCTCTTGCGATAATTACTAAAACCACAAGAGGTCGCTGCCAACAAATGTAAATATGAGTCGTTATGAGCTGCTTGCACAATCAACCTATAGGGTTGTTTTCTGGGTGAGGATGGGTTGAACAGTTGTGTTTCTGTCCACCTGACGAATTGAAGTCCTGCTTAGCTCTGTTTTTGTCCCCACCAACTCCGGAGAAAGTATCTGTATCTTTAGCTGCTAAATGTTCCACTATGTTCACCAGCTAGTCGCCAACTTTGTCTGTCGTGTGCTATCGTACAGAGATACCAAACGACACTAGCTGCCTCTGCTTGAAACAATGCTGACGAGACTGGTGAGACTGAAGCAAAACAGTAACTATGTAGGGCACAAAACCAAAACAATGAGTGGAATGTAATAATGATGGACCAGTTTAGACAAAGCATGGACTGTGATTGACAGAGAAAAGAAGATAAAGATCAATACTGAGAACAAGACAAGGAGGAAGAGACGGCAGAGGAAGTCAATGTTTTGCAGTGTTTTTTTCCCCTCCTCTATAATGGCAGCGGTCTGAACAGTGAAGCCTCAGCTTGTTCTCCAGCTCCCCTCCGGTCCCACAGACAAGTGGCGGGCCTTTGTGGTTCACCGCACCGATGCCTGAACTTGATTAAATCTTTCCAGCCAAGAAAACAAACATATCCCCCGGTCTCTCTCTCTCTCTCTCTCCTCTTTTCCCTGTATCTCTCCTCTCCATCTCTTCGTCCAATATTGACATTCGCTGGTACCTTCTTCTAACCTGTTCCTTTGAGACATCAGCATATCTCCACCCCTCCATCCCCCCACCCCCCCCCATCTGCTGAGCTCCTCAAAAAGACATCATCTTTATCATCCTTTCTTTTTCTACCAGCTGAATCCATTGCTCAGTTGAGTGACTTGTCCTTTCCCTTCTGGCCCTAATATCCTTCTTCTTCTACATCCTCTGTCTCTTACGCTCTTCCTCTACCTTGTTTGCTCGTTTCTTTTTTCACTGTAAATACATCCTTCATCCTTCTCTTACTCCTCTTCATGATCAACGTCTCTTCAAGCAAAAGCGATATGAACAACCTGTGGGCATGAGCAGAGGTTTATTCTGGAGTTTTAAAAAAGGCAAACACAAACATGCCGTTGTCCCTTTTTGGCCTGCCTACACACACACACAAACACACACACACACACACACACACACACACACACACACACACACACACACACACACACACACACTCATAGGGCATCTGAAGATCGGGACAAAGTGAGCACACCGCAGTTTACTCAGGGTGAAATTTCCTACCACTGACATGTTCGCCTTAGGTTTAAAGCACATTTGACTGACAACAACTCATAGCACCATCATAGCACCATATTACAAATAGAGGCTTAAATTAAAATTTTAAATTGCAGTGTGACCAACACATCTTAGCTGAGGAAATAGATTGTTACTTTATATTGCTGCTTTTGGCTGTTGACTTAGCAGATCTCATTATCCATCAGGCCGTTTAATAATTTCCTTAAACCCTTTATCACTAAAAGAAACATCACTGCAAGTGCTCAATTGTGTTTTAAAGGTCCTGTATTGTTAAAAGTGAGATTTCCCTTTCTTTTTTCTTTTACTAACAGGTCGAGGGGATATATAAATAATGTGGAAGTATCAAAACGCGCAATTCACAGAGAAATGCACACAGCCCGTATTCAGAAACGACGCCTTTAAACGAGCCGTCAGGACTTCCGTAAGATTGTGATGTCACATCTACTACTACTACTATATATAGGAAGAAAGTGTTGCTACAGTGCCGTTACAGTCATTCCCCGGCTGCAATGGCGGTGCATAGACGCAGAGAGCACAGATGCAGAAGACCCGGAAACGCTGACCAATCAGAGCATACTGGGCTTTTCAGGAGGGGGACTTAAAGAGACAGGCGCTAAAAGGGAGCGATTCAGACAGAGGGTCAATACAGGTATATTCAGACAGACAGTATGAGAAAAATTGTTTTTTGAACATTAAAGCATGTTAACTTGTGTTAGTAGAAACCCAAAATACACAAAAATGAGCATGATATGGGACCTTTAAAGGACTGTGGGTAGAAATTTCATAATTACACTTCCTTAAAGTGCTCATATTATGCTTTTTGCCTTTTTATCTTTCCTTTATTGTGTTATATATCTTTTTTGTGCATGTTATAGGTTTACAAAGTGAAAAAACAGCTCTATTGTAGTCCAGCCTTTACTTACCGTAACAAACGTGCGTCACTTTGTAACACGTTATAATGCTCGCATAACTGCTAGCGTGGCACGCCCTCATACTCTACTTCTTAATGGCTAGTTGTCCTTACCTAGCTACTGCGCATGTGCGACTCCCAACAAAGATGGAACAGAAGTGAGATGCCTCACTCTGTAGCTAAAACAGAGAGCTCAACACACAGGGTGAAAAGAGGAGCTGCAGCAATGTGCAGTACAACAAAAATATGGTGTTTTTTGAAAATGAAATCATGTAAACCTATTCTGGTACAACCTCTAAATACAATTATGAACCTGAAAATGAGCAGAATATGAGCACTTTAAAATGACCACAACCACCTAAGGTTAATTTTCTCCCTTCACTCTGTGTGTGTGTGTGTGTGTGTGTAATTTCTGCATTCCGATCTCTGACAGTGCACTGCAGGGATCCATCCAGCTCCTGTTTGGCCGTGCAGCTTTCCTCTTCAGATTATCAGACATTCATTGGTTGCACATGGCATTGTTATGCAACAACACATTTGAATTTCAAAGCCTTTTTCTGAAGATTACACTGTCGGTCCACTGCAGCTCCTGCACGCAACCGCCCTGGGATCCAGATCATATTTCATTTATAGCTGTAGCATATTTATATTTTATTAAGGCATTCAGTTCATCTTCTTTGTGTACCCGAAGAATGTCAAAAAATATCATAAGGTTAACTGTGTTTGTGCAGACTTAAGTTTCAGCTCAGACTTATTCTCTTCAGTTTTTCTGATAGCATTAAGTGCAGGGAAATAACACTCAGCAGAAATTATCTGAGATATAGGACAATAAATAAGCATTTTAGAGAAGAAAGAAATAAAAAAACTTTGTCATTCATTAGCTACAAAGGTTTCAGGCTCCTAAAGTCTCATCTAAGTGCCAGTGCACATTGTTGTGTTTTTGCTTTTGTAAAAGGCAGAATATTTTACTCCTGTGTGACCCGGTACACGATGGTTACACAATGGTTACATGATGGTTGCAGGATGGTTGCACGATAGTTGCACGAAAACAGCAGAGTGGATGCATGCTGGTAATTTTGCGTGACATAAACAGCAGCCTTGTATCAGTGATAGTGGATTAGTGAAGTCTCTAATCAAGTTAAAAGAGACATAATATACACTAAGTCTGCTTTTTCTGTCTATATCATGTGTTCTACTCCAAACTAGTGATAAAGACAAAACACACACACACACACACACACACACACACACACACACACACACACAAACAGACACTAATTTTATTGGTAACTACCTCATAAGGAGCGATGGGAGGGGAGGATAAAGAAGGAAAGCAGCTCTTGTATCTAAGCAACAGACAGCAGAGATGGTCCTTGATCACTGCAGCTGTTGATGTTTCATTTTGTGTGTATGTGTGAGAGAAAGAGAGAGAGGGAGAAAGAGGGAGAGAGAGAGAGAGAGACTGCACATGCACAAATACATTTACTGTGTTTGTAACTTGCACACACACTTACAGTACCTATCCATCATCATCATCTGTTTTTATACATTGTATTTGTTTATTTGAGTGTGTGTGTGTGTGTGTGTGTGTGTGTGTGTGTGTGTGTGTGTGTGTGTGTGTGTGTGTGTGTGTGTGTGTGTGTGCGTGTGTGTGTGTGTGTTTGCCTCATTATGTGTAAGATGTAAAGATGCTTTGGCGTCGTTTGGCACCAGCGTTGCCATGGAAGTGGCTGCTGCCTTTAACGGTGCCATAGCTAGCGGAGGGGAGGATTTAGATGAGAACGTGGGATGCTGAGATTGACTTTCTGCTCCTTATACTTTATTGTGTGTGTGTGTGTGTGTGTGTGTGTGTGTGTGTGTGTGTGTGTGTGTGTGTGTGTGTGTGTGTGTGTGTGTGTGTGTGTGTGTGTGTGTGCGCACACGTGTGTGTTAGAGAGAGAGAGACAGGGAGGGGAATTACCTCAGCTGAGATTGTACTGTGTGAACTATGAGGTTGAAGCAACACATTCATGAACAAGGTAAAAACTTCTGACTGTGGCTTGTTTTGTCAGATATGCAACTCAAAGTGAGAGACCTACACTGCCCTCTACTGTATGACACTGGAAGAGCATGAAAAAAATTAGTTATTGTAACATGCAATATAACAATATTACTACTTTATTGTCCTTCATGCTTTTTTAACTTTATGATATAAATTCTGTGATATTCTTTTCGTGTAATGTTTGGCTTGTTTTTTGTTTCATGTAATTTTTCCACTTTGTTGTCATTTGACTTCAATTTTAAAAGTTTCTGTTTGCTAAAGTAACTCCCTCAAACCTAAGAAAAATGCCCAAAATAGTAAATCCAGAATAGGGACAGCAACTAATGATCATTAACATTTTTGATGAATCATTTGGTCCATAAAAAGTTAGCAGTCAAATTAAGTCCCAAACTCAAAGATAATTAATATCAATGAAGACTGAGAAAACCAGCAAATATTCACATTTAAAAAACTGGAAAAATAAGTTTTGGGGCATTTTTGCCTTAAAATGAATTTGAATTATTAATTGATAATCAAAAAAGTCATTTTAGCTCTAATAAATCAACACAAAGCCTTTATTTGACTTTGTTTCTATCTCATCATTATTTTTCATACGGCTTGTGAGTCATCATAATTCATAACTCTTCATCCCTTAGAAGCATGTTGTTTTACAAACCTTGTCACAGAACGATGCTAAACTAAATGTCAGAATAAATCAGATTACACCTCACAAACAGAACTAAATGAGTTGCAGTGACTCTGAAATGATTCTTTCCAACGTTTGCTTTGTATGCAGCCCATATTTATTCTTCAGAGTGAAAATACATTATCATTGTTTTAATGAAGAATCTCAGTGAACGTGTTATTGTGTGAAAGTTCACACTGACTCCCTGAAACATTCAGATTACAGCCTTTTTTCTCCTTGTTCAGTCTGATTACATATGCAGAGTGGCGAGGTTGGAGCAAATTTAGAGGATTTAGTGTGATCCTGTTTCTGCTCTCCGTCTCTTATAGTTATGTTGTGTGTTAACTGTCAGAAACTTAAGATTGATTTTATCTGTTATGTGGCCTATAGTTCTCCTTTTTTCTTTTCTGTCCAGTGATTGTTTCAATAACGCTGTATATGATTCTCCTAGCTGACATTTATTTGTGTGTTCACATGATGTTGCTACGTGCGGCAGGGCTGGAGTCGGCCCATTGGCCACTTACAGTAGATGTTGTCACCATGGTGAAAGTGGCATGTTCACGCCACCCTGCCGCGCCCCCCCCCACACACACACACACACACACACACACACACACACTCCTGTTGCTATGTAACAGCACTCCCTTTTTGTCAATTTGTCAGTTATCACACAGGGGAAACGTCACGCCTCCCTCACATTATCCGCTCACCTATGTGAGAAAGAGAGTACGCTACAAGGAAGGAGCGTGTAGTTTAATTTTCAATGTGTCAGACAGACTTTTAGTGCAACTAGTATTCTGCAGTTTTTCTTGTTTTTGTTGATTTTACATTTGCGTGCGCCCTAACACCCACCAATGTTACAATCCAGTTGGTGCTGTTTCACAAGTAAATTTTGACAGTATGTTTCGCTTCGCAGCACCTGTTGTCAGCATATGTGGTGTCTGATTTGATGAGCCATTAGCTGAGGAACTGAGGACAGAAACACATCTATATATCTATCTCTCTATCTATCTTTCTGTCTATCTATCTATCTATATATCTATCTAAATAGATATCTGCTTACAGAATAAGTAAATAAGACTATAAATCTGGCCAGCACTCTGACCAATCCTCCATGCTATACACATTCTGATGAGTAACTTACGTTATATTTTTCAGACATCCTTTTTTTTTTTTTTTTTTGAGAGTATGGTTTAGAAATCAACTTGCAAAGACTCAAAATGTGCGTGACATTAGGGTATTACAGAAATCCACACATATGGTTCTGGAGTCTCTGAATCTGGCTTGGGGCTCGAACACACACACACACACACACACACACACACACACACACACACACACAGACAAACACACACATGGTTACATTTTCTCTCTGTCTGATTCCCTTCTATCTTCTAGTGGGTGAAGCCAGGAACCTGATTCCTATGGATCCAAATGGTTTATCAGACCCTTATGTTAAACTCAAGCTCATCCCCGACCCAAAGAATGAGACCAAACAGAAGACCAGGACCATCCGTTCCTCTCTCAACCCCTGCTGGAACGAGTCCTTCACCTTGTGAGTCATCAAGTCTGTGTTTGTCTATTGTTGTTTATGTTTATTTGTGACAAGAAGAAGACCCCTTTTTTGTTCTTACAGTCTCTCTCGTCACATGTTGTTACTCTTTCCTCTGTGTGTCTATATGTCTGTATTTAGTAAGCTGAAAGCATCAGATAAGGACCGCCGTCTGTCCATTGAGGTGTGGGATTGGGACCGAACCACCCGGAACGACTTCATGGGCTCCATGTCGTTTGGAGTGTCCGAGCTCATCAAAGCTCCCAACTGTGGATGGTCAGTCAGTCTTTCTTAGTCCCTTTCATTTGAGAGGTTGAACGTTTAAAGTTTCAGATTCTCCAAAACATCCGCTGGTGTGAGGACGTTGTCATATCCAGCAGCAAAGAAATTGGAATGACATTACATTCTGCATTTATACAGCGTAGTAAGCTACATCATGCTTTACACGTAAAATAGTAAAGCACAGTAAACTGCATGCAAAGTCTTGTACCAGTATCACGACCAGTGTTGCTGAAACTGATGAGTGATCAGAAGTGTAAAAGCAGACCAAAGTTTGTTTTTTTAACCACATTTTTCTTTAATATTATGGTAGTATATTAAATGAGTTGCTCTGATTGGTTATACAACCTTTATCTAATCAGGCATTGAGATCTCTTCTTCAAGGGACACCTGAGATCCAGGATACTGAAAAACAATAATAGATGTTAGACTGTAGTAAAAGTAGCAACTAAAAACATAATTCTCAGCAGAATATGAAATAAGATTAAAAAAAGGAACAATAAAGTACTGTGGATTGCATTATAAACTAAAAGCAGTCAGTTCAGACCTGGCGTAGGGAACTGGCTGTGTGTGCAATTGTTATCATATTATAAATACAGCTCACAGGAATGCCATAACAGTAAGTCAATGTGGTTCCAGCTGTGCTTCATACTATACTGGCCACCAACCTAACATCACTGTGAAACAGCAGCACACTGTGGGTAAAACAGACGTAAACACCGCTGACTCCATTCACTCTGACAAACAGCACCTGCCGGCGTTATTTCCTTGTCTCTCTGTCTTTGTCGGCCTGCTTTGTCTCCTTCCTGATAAACACACACTTACACTCCTTGGCCATGTTAAAATACCTGCCGCCACCTAGCCTAAACCGAGCCTGATTGACTGCTGCTTTGTGCACAGTTACAAAGATCCAGGAAATACTTGCTGTGTGTAAAAATGTAGCCCGGAAACTACTTCTGTGTGTTTGTCTGCTGTATATAACAGGTCATTAGACAAGTGGCCAGAGGATGTGTACATTAGAGATGAAGTCTCTGCTGAAGGAGAGCAGATCTGCAAACACTAAAAGGAAGGGAACCAGCTACTGATGATTGAAGTGGTGCAGAGATGTAAAGTGTTATCGCTGTCTAGGTGGACAGAGGAAGACATGCTTGGATGATGGATTCAAGGGAAAGTACAGTAGATAAAATACAGATTCACTTCTCTTTTGTTTTTTTTTGTTCTCCCTCAGGTACAAGTTGCTGAACCAGGAGGAGGGAGAGTATTACAACGTTCCCATCCCTGAGATGGACGACGTCAACCTGGAGCTCCGACAGAAGTTTGAGGTAAGTTTGACTGAATTCGTTAACCTGACGCACCAGATGTCAGATGTTTGTTACACAGAACCGTGTGAGAAGCTGCCATTGGAAACTGTTTGGGAAAGGGCAGACCCTTTAAAAAAATACCTGGAAGGTGATTGTATGAACCATTTGTCTATCACGTCCGTTGTTGTTTTGAACGAACAGTCCCACGCACCCAAACCACACCTGTAGCTGCCCATAGCTCCTCACAGGACGCTGATTGGTCGAACAGCTGGTAGATAAAATTTTCGTGTGATATGTGATCCCGCAATTCTCACGTGATCGTGTGATATCGCAAGAATCCAGCTGCCATTCAAGGTTATGAATTCATAACACTCGATAAAAATATAAGTAGGTTTTCTTTGTAACACATGCACACGTGTATATCATATACACTCACTTATCCTCTCCTGTCACCATGGTAACCCCGTCCTGTTCCCCCACTTGTGCTTTTCACCCTGCGTGTCAGAGAGGGAGATCGCTTTCTTCTGGCATTGATAAAGTGAATGCTCTGGATTTTAAAGGAAAATCCCCAAATGCATATACAGTACAAGCTTACAGTCGACAAAGGAGGCAAGTTCCTGATTGCTTTATGTAAGAATTGCAGGTGCAGCTACAGATAATACTCACTCAGTGAAAACAGGCAGACTACTTTTCTTCACAGTGGGACATAACTTAGTTTGAGAAGTAATACAGATGGATAAATCATGTAGAGGGTCTAAATGAAGGCCAAAAAGGGTTTATGCTGTTGTTGAAACAGCAGCTTTAATGGTTTTGCTGTATCTCTTTGCCCTCATTGGACTGAAAAAAAAAAACAGTTTTTGTTGTCAACTGTAATTCAGCCCACATAAACACCAGACAAACACTCTTGTCTGCTGTTTTGGATTAAGCTTTTTCTTGCTTTCTAATATGTCATCTTTTTTATTCAATTTTACTTTTTTCTTATATATAATTAATATTATTATCTTAATCATGCTTCTTGGACCGCATCAGTCCTTTTGCATGTTTTGTCCAATTTACTTAAAATCAATTATACCTTACATTACATCTGTCTACCACATCTTTGCAGAGACTTTATTATAGTGAACATCACTCTTACAAGTTGTTGATACTAGTGGATGATGTAGTTGTGCATACTTATTTTATGAATGTGAACTCTGCTAATACTGTAATAATTTAATTCCAAGTAGATTTTGAGACTTTTTGTTGCTGTATGGACATCAAACAAAAGAAAAACATTTAAAACTCAAAAACACTATTGTTTGCTTTAAAAAATGGTTGGCAGGTTGTATAGCTGATCCGTAGTAAAGTAGAGCATAATCATGCAGTAACAATGCAGCTAACTCTTGCTCTCTAGTGGCCAGTCTATTTACTGCAGTGGGGTTTCTGTTACAGAAACACATTAAAACGTCTGTGCTTTAAATAAAACTCATAACCTCTTCACGTCCATATTAAATAACATGCAGGTAGAAGGTGGCTGTTATATTAATGTAAACAAGTGCAAAGCATATGGGATCCAACTGAGCGAGGGCAGTTTTATTAAAGTCCAGCTCCGTGTGTTTTAATACTCAGTGTCTTGACTTTCCTCCGAGGCTATAGCGTCTTCACACAACTGTGCTGTTGTCGTGGAAACTGGGGCGAGATGCAGAGATGAAACCAGATGTGACAAAAAAGGATGTACTCTGTTTTCTAGTCATGCCTTTGATCATTTTATCGTTCATAGATAAACGATAATAATAGATCAAAATAATGAATAATCAAGTCCACATTTATATTCTGTCACTCCCCAGCTCATGCTTATACCAGCTAACCTTTGACCGCACTAATAAGTGAGTTTCTTCTTTCTTCTAGGCCTGCCAGTTAAATATCCACTATCTCAAGGTAGCTCTTCTGCCTGCTCCGTCTCTATTTCTGCATCACGCTCACTTTACTGGCCGTATTAGGATTGTTTGTGGATTTCTGCTGGGCTTCCACAAATTAATCTGATTTACTAACAAAGGCTCTCAACAGCATATAGTTGAACTAGCCCAATTTGCTTGCTGTTATATACACACATTTCTCTAACTGCTTTCACACACTTATACACTAACTTTCTACTTCTCTCTGTTTCATGCTTAAAAACAAACTTTTTTATTTTTATTTAAAGGACTACATTTTATTTAAATATTAAGGAACAATTCAATCATACATTTAGAGGTTTTTGCAGCACCTGCAGCATCTGCTGCAAAGGTCAGCACCAGCAAAGTCTGACATTTGCATTTGGCTTAACAATGCAGACAGAAAAGTGACATAAAAGCAGATGGTGTTCCAAAAAAACAAAACACAAAAGGAACAAGAAGGTTTAAATAGACGTCCTGCATATAACAGCTTTAACATATGTACTCCACACAAACACCACCAAGCATTGTTGTTAGTAAATGTGTGGACCACTCAAGTCTTTGTTGGTGTCATCATTTTTATTACTATCAGTGTACTGTCATTGGCCAAGACAGCTTCACACCCACTCCTCATTGGCTGACAGTGTGGTCCACAGTTTGCCTTCTACTATTCCGCCTTTGGTCAGGACTATAGAAGGCTGTAGGACATGAAGCATGGACTGACACTAACACTGTAATTGTATGAATGAATGCAAACACAGTCAGGTTCTTGCTGTTCTTGGTGTGCATGCCAAATCTCTCCACACGGTGGCAGTGTTATATCCATTATAAGACTGTTGTGTGGCTGCATTGTATGTGTTTGAATACAACTTTGTGTGGCCACTTTGACATAAATATTCTGTCTTTTGTTTGTGTTGAAACAGGTCGATAAATTGTTTATAATGTGAAATATTAGACATGTACAGTTTATGTAAATATCCTGTGTTTTGAAAATGACCACGAGATGGTAAGGGTGACGATAGAACAACTGTAAACAAATTAAGCACAGGATCCCCACAGTATTTAAATGTTTCCTCCCGACAAAACATGTCAAAAGCAATAACAGCAATGTGATAGCGTGATGGGCAGATATATAAAACTTTTCCTGTATAGTGCTGACATGCACAACAATATCTCCACTCCTAAATTAGAAATTAATGGATGTAAACACACCCAAGCTTTAAAACCTGGTTAGATATGAACCAGACCAGTTTTGGGGTCCCACTCAGATTTATTTTGGGAACCACCAGTTTATATCGCCATCACACATTATGACGAAAGCCAGAGCAAACTGTTGATTAATGACAATGTGAAATTAATGATTTAATATTTTTATCCCCACTACTGTAAGAGTTTGGTGGGGATATGTAAATCAAAAAACTGTGCATTTAAAAAAAATGATGTAAACCTCAGAGTCCTTCTGCTTTTCATTGCAGCTGTCTCCACTGGGACTCAATTTAAATGAATTAACTCCAATGAATTACTGTATCTGGTAGCAGAACCCCGGGTCAAAATGAGAACCACTCTGTAACTGACACACCTTCTTAATGTTTACATTATTCTGCTCTTAATTAACCAACTTAACAGGTGTACATTTAGAGCCTGAGTCAAAATATGTGACAAATGTTAGTTTGAGTAATTGTCACATTGAGTAAAGAGTAGAGAAATGGTTGGCGTGGCAACAGCCTCTCTGTGCCCCACCGGTCTCCTGTTTTCTCTATCAGACAGAAACAGACAACGGCTGTGATGGGAGCAGGCAGAGTCCTAATTGCCCTTTTTGTTCAAAGACGCTTGGCAGGCCAGTCATTATAACAACAGGGAACCTTGCAATGCTGGCACCCCCCCCACTGACTGCCCACATCATAATTTCCCAAAATGCACCAGTAGAAAGATCATGCTGAATACCTGTGAGGATGTCTGACATGTCAGTTGGAAGAAATAGATCACTATATTCTCTCAACATAGAAATAGAGAAAGAGTAGAGATGCTTGATTAGATTCTGACTTGTAAATATGCAGCTAACCAGTTTTTGATGACGTGAGGGATGTTAGTGCATCCATCCTGGCACATTTAGGGTAATGTAATAACTGCTAAATACTTATAGAATGTATTATCATGTATCAAAATGTAATGGCAGCATGCATAATGCAGTAATAAATATCTGGATTGAAAATGTAACGGATCACGCAACGTCAATAATCAATATAGTACAATAATATATCTCTTTATATGACATTTTACATTGGCATTTCTAATTAATGATGCAATAAATATATTAGATGTTACACTTTAATGTGAATTTATGTCAATGACAGGTTCTTGTAGTTTTAACCCATGTGGAGAGATATTTGAAATGCTTTTGTGGTTATAACATCAGTTGTTAATGTGTTTTCAGTTTTTAATGAAACAGATTATATCTTACTGAAAGGCAGCAGATCAAAACACAATCCTACTGTGATTAATAGCGATGTGCACACTTCCTGAAAAAAATGGAGCAATGGGTGATTAAGTCCTGCTTTGTGTGGCAGTCTGTGATCTGAATCTCTGACTCCAGACCAGCTGTTAGACACCAGCATGACTTCTCCTTATCATTATTATTTACTTCATTTGTTAATGGTAAACTATCAAACTATGTAGATGAAATCTCATATCATTATTGAATATACTTTTTCACTTTGTAAGCCATTTTTACTGTTTACACCACAGAAAGCCAAGCTGGGCCACGGTAAGAAAGTGATCACGCCGTCAGACCATCGGCGGTATAGCCTGCCTTCAGGCAACGTGGACCGGCTCCGACTGAGTGACTTCAACTTCCTGGCCCTGCTGGGGAAGGGCAGCTTTGGCAAGGTGAGAGCCGACACTAAAGGCGTAATGTAAAAGCTAATTAATCTTGTTACACTTTAAAGTGCCCATATTATGAAGAAATCACTTTTTCTGGGATTTGGGGTGTTATGTTGTGTCTCTGGTGCTTCCACACACATACAAACTTTGAAAAAAATCCATCCATGCTGTTTAGAGTGAGATGCAGTTTCTGAATGTGTCCTGTCTTCAGTCCCCGGGTGAGCTGTTCAAAATCGGCACGGCTTGTGACGTCACAAGCCGAAACGAGCAGGCTATACGCAACCATTAGCTCGTTAGCATGCTAATGGTAATGCTAACGCTAGCATGCTACCTCGTTCTCAATAGCAAAGCACTGCTAACACACACAAGTTCACCATAATCTACAAAAGAACTACTTACATGTGTGCCCTCATTTAGAAGTCTCCCAGCTAATCCTGCCTTGTAACTGACTGAAGTTGTAGAAACAGCCTTTCTTTTACTGTCTATGGAGCTAGCTAGCTGACATGATCTACATCTGAGCTACTGGGCATGTGCAAGTGCAATCAAAGATAGTACAGAAGAAGAAGAAGAAAAGAGGTCTCACTCTGTAGCTAAAACAGAGACCAGCTGAAAAGAGGATCTGCAGCAGTGAGAGAGAGCGGTGCAGTACAACAAAAATATGGTGTTTTTTGAAAATTAAACCATGTAAACCTATTCTGGTAGAACCTTAAAATACAATATGAACCTGAAAATGAGCATAATATGGCTGCTTTAATTTTGGCAGCCAAAGAATGCCTGATAGTGGGCATTTGTTTGATGTTTCAAAATCCATAATCTCTTTGTTTCATTGTGACATGTGGTGTCTTCATCAACTGCAGGTGATGCTGGCAGAGATGAAGTCAACAGAGGAGCTGTACGCCATCAAGATCCTGAAGAAAGATGTTGTGATCCAGGATGATGATGTTGAATGTACAATGGTGGAGAAGAGGGTCTTGGCCCAGAGAGACAAACCGCCTTTCCTCACGCAGCTCCACTCCTGCTTCCAGACTGTGGTGTGTGAAAACTTCAGCCAAAGTCGTGTTCGTTTTTACTTCCTGCACTGCTGCAGAACTACACAGTTACACAATAAAATATAATTTACTTTATAACATATAATTTACTTTATATCACTCTTTAAACAGCTGTCTATTCAATCCCTGATGTTTTATACCGATGTGTGTCCGTTACATGTATCTTTGCCTTTCCACTTTATTTATTCGCACTCTTTTGCCGGCACCCCTGCAGAGAAAATTGATACTGAGCTGAGACCACCCTTGAATACAAAGTCTCCAGTATGACGTCAACTGTGTGCGTAGACAGGGTGACCCTTATCAAAGCTTCCTGATTTATAATACAGGTATATGAGCTGACCGTAGCCTTATTCATGAAAGAATAGGTCATGTCAGGCATTTTATTATCTCCGGAGGACCACCAGGTGTTAAGATACAATATATATATACGTAATATGTTTATTTCTAAGGAGAATTCTATGTAATGCACTGCAGGTTTTAGTGTGCACACATTTACTTTTCTTTGTGTAGCATCCATTTAGAGCTGCTCTTTGGGCAATAACATCCTTTTTTTAATCTAGGATCGGCTGTACTTTGTGATGGAGTACATCAACGGGGGAGACCTTATGTATCATATCCAACGTATGGGCAAATTCAAGGAGCCACAGGCAGTGTAAGGACACTCTATAGTTTATCCACAGGCACCTGTTTTAACAATAACAAAGATATTCACCAGGCAGATAAAATGGTTTACACCCACCATAGCTAACAAAGCAGTACTATAATACACTGACATCTAAGTCCTAAAATTCTGATATTTTTGTGCAAACAACTGCTATTTATATTTATTTGGACATTTCATGCTTTTATTAAATAATAGTAGAAAGATGGAGAATGACATGTAACAAGGGAATGTTACAGTTCATGGTCAGACATTTATTAATATAAGGGCAAGGGATTCTTGTGTGTTGCTTTCTTGTATTCAGTAGAATCACTTCCCTGACAAATTTCTTTTGTGAAGATGTGTATTTGTTTTGTCATTTTCGATATTGCAGGTTTTATGCAGCAGAGATTGCTGTCGGTTTGTTTTTCTTGCACCGAAAGGGAATTATCTACAGGTGGGTGAGTTACAGAGAAACCACTTTTATGTAATGACACACCACATTCACCTCATTCAATGCTACATGGAAAACAAAACACATGCAGGCTATTTACCATAAAAAAATGTGCAAATACAGTGGAGGAAAAGATTTGAGATAAATAGATGAGGTGAGTATGAGCAGAGATTTGAAGAGAAATATAAAGGCTGTCTGCGTGTTGAAGATCAACAGAACAGAGTGTGACTCATTGAAGACAGAGAGCAAAAAAAGTTAAGTAAAATCTATAGTAAGTGATTTTTATGCAATGTGATGGAGGAAAACATGATAGACAAGCTGAAGCTGAACATGTAGGAGTTGAAGGAAGACATGATGAAGTAGTTTAGAATTGACTTGGAGAGAGAGACTGATGGGCAGAGTAAAGCAGCAGACAAAGGATAAGGCTATTACGAGATAACACACAAGCCAGAAAGAGAAATTAAGATAGGGTAGGGAAAGTAAATAAGTAAGAAGAGATTAAAAATGGACGTGTGCATTTAGCCTCGCTGTGTGTAAACTGCACTGCTTGTATACCCTCAGGAAGGAGGCGAGTCTTAAACCCATACTAATCACCCTGATGCAAAAGAGCAAAAATAGAAAGGACAGAAAGAAATGATTGACAGAGGCTAAGGTCACCTTGTTCCTCATCGGTACTTCAGCTAAGGACTAAGGACATATCTCACCAGCCTTGTGTTTGGCATCCTTACACTGCTTTGTGACAAATATATCTGCCAGAAGTGGTGAATGAGGAAGAAAATGAAGAATTGACACATGAAACACAAGCACAGACACACATTGAATTGTAAAATCAGGCCAATAAATTATTGTTGGTTTCCTGATGTATGACATGTGCTGCAGACAGATAAACTGGTGGCAGTGGTGCAGAGCAACAGTCTGGATAGCTGACAGCAACACACAAGTATCAAAGTGGTCACAAATCCTCACAACCTGTATCTGCTACAGGGATCTGAAGCTCGACAACGTGATGCTGGACTCTGAGGGCCACATCAAAATTGCTGACTTTGGCATGTGTAAGGAGAACATGTATGAAGGCATGAGCACACGCACCTTCTGCGGCACCCCAGACTACATCGCACCGGAGGTGAGAAGGAGATGTCTGTAATGGGGATACTGGGCCCAGATTACAGTAAGAATCGCACTGCATCTTATTTTTAGACTTTCTTGTCCACTATATATATATGGATTTGAATTTTTTTGTGCAGCTGTTGTAAGAGAGATACTCTGTAGAGTATCTCTCAGAGTATCTCTCTTTTTGAGAATAATACTACATACTGTATATATATATATATATATATATATATATATATATATATATATAGTATTATTCTCAAAAAAAGTACAACCAACAAGTTATTACAAGCATTTATTTACACAGGGGATAAGGGCAGAGATGATTCATCAGTAATAATATGTTTGTCTAATAATATGTGTATATGTATTTCTATGTGTATCTCTCCCCTTCCATCTCTCTGCACTGACCTATGAGGGAGCACATTGTCTCACAGATGGGGGGGGAGCACTTACTCCACTTTTCTCACAGGAAATGGAGTAAGGGCTCCCCCTAAATGGGTCTTCTTTTCCGCAGACTTCCTGGGCTTTAAATAAATCAGAGACAACTCAATAAGCGTTTCTTTTCTTTTTCACTGGACAGTGAATGCTTTATACTGACTTCATGAGCCATCTCATTTGCTCTCCTGACTTCAACTTCTGGCATTATAGCACAAAATATATGCTCGTTGGACCTGGAAAGTCATTTTCAAATAATTTTCCAGGCAAGGTATCACCAAGAAATATCCTTTGACTGTATGCAAACCCATAGCAGTATAGGATATCATGTATGGCTAAATTGTAACTTTGTGAACTGGATAAATTGCTGCATTTCTGTCTCTGTTAAAGGCGAGTACAGCTGTGATTTAGCTCTTTGCCTTTGCGTCTGCATGATCATTATTATTGTGTGTGTGTGTGTCAGTGTGTATACTGTGTGTGGGAGGGAGGTGTAGAATGGCAAATTGGAGGGTAGCAGAAAGTCCCTTTGTTAAGGCAGCTCAAAATAGCTCACTGTATTTAATGGTGGTTGATTTGTGTTTTGAGTTTAGATGAGAGAAATGCTCCTTTACAGTGCTACTGTTCACAGTTTCTCTTGATATCTTTACTGTTGCTCTCTTGCGTTGTATGTAACATGTATGTGGCAGCAGAGAGAAAACAAACATGTATTACTGAATCTGTTCAGAACCACACCTCTCTGAATTCATTGATGGGAGGATGCGCATATTTGATTATTTCAAGTTTTTAATCTTTTCACTTTTTGTCTCTGTCAGATTATAGCATACCAGCCTTATGCAAAATCAGTGGACTGGTGGGCTTATGGAGTTCTTCTGTATGAGATGCTGGCGGGACAGGTAATATGCTTTTTTACAGCACCATTTGTGGTCTACAGTATAAGGTTTTTTATATCATACCTCAATTAGGACTATACATTTAAGTGGTGTATATCCATAAAGTTGTCCTGTAACAATGGTATTCATTAAACAAAAACAGAACATTAATTAGGCCCAGCTTCTCAAACGAGAGGATTTGCTGCATTTCACAGTAAATTAATCTTTCGGACTCTTTAGACAAAACAAGCAATTTGAAGACGTTATCTCGAGCTCTAAGAAACTATGATGGTGGCCGGGTTGGGCAGCGGGTAGAGCAGGCGCACATATACTGAGAGGTTTATGCCTCGACACAGAGGTCCAGGGTTCGAATCCGACCTGTGATAATTTCCTGCATGTCTTCCCCCTCTCTCTCCCCTTTTTCACCTAGCTGTCCTATCAATTAAAGGCAGAAAAAGCCCAAAAAATAATCTTAAAAAAAAACAAAACAAAAAAAAACTATGATGGTCATTTTTCACTCTTTTCTGACATTTTAAATTGAACCTTAAATTGATTTAAAATATTTTAAAAATAGTTAACACTACAGTATTGAAAATAATGTTTCTTACTGAAGATGAATTACACACATAAACACTTGCAAATAACAATTATAACAGGATTTTTTTCCACAAATTGTAAAAAGTGAGGTTTTCACATTTTTTTTTATTATAAAGCAGATCGAGGTTCTGTAAAGGTATCAAAATGCTTAATTCACAGAGAAATAACAACAGCCCGTATTCAGAAACAGTGCCCTCAGGACTTCCGTACAATTGTGATGTCACAACTATAGGTAGAAAGTGTAGCTACAGTGCCGTTACAGTCATTCCCCGGCTGCAATGATGTGCAGAGACTCACAGAGCGCATATACAAATGACCCGGAAAAGCTGACCAATCAGAGCAGACTCTGCTTTTTTCAGGAGGGGGGCTTAAAGAGACAGGGGCTAAAAAAAGAGTGTTTCAGGCAGAGGGTCAATATAAGCATATTCAAAAATAATGTGTTTTTTGAACATTAAAGCATGTAAACATGTTCTGGTAGAAACCCCCAAAAACAAGTATGAACCTGAAAATGAGCATGATATGGGACCTTTAAGGAAGTCAATGTTATAATAGCACATTGAGCTGCAAGTGTAATACATACAGAGAACTAGATAATGTTTTGACTTTATTTGTGTAATCAAAGTGATCTACAATACATATAGCACCCATGAGCATCATGGGACCACTAACTTAAATATCTCTGAGTACAAGACAGTGATGTAACATACACCTGTGACACCCACAGCAGCTCCCACTGCTCAGCTCACCTTCATGTGCTGCTCTTGTCACCTCAGTATCTTGTCAGGTTTCAAAGAACAACTCTCAAGCTGTGACACTGTGGCCGTTTCTCAATCTGTGTTCTTTTATTGACTTGTGTTCTTGTGTCCCTGTGAAACGTCATCTCGTGTTGCCCAAGTACTGTCCCAATACACAAGTTCGCATTTCACCAAGAACAGTTAAGATTCCCGGAAATGTTCTTGACACGCCCTTTTTACCGAGGATGCATTGGTTGGTAACTTGTATGAACTTCGCTGCAACCGTATCCCAACATTCATTTCGGCATTCAATGATGGTCGGGTTTCCGGTACATAGACAGCCCAAAAATGGGACAATTTTAACAATTTTCGCCATCTTATTCATCACCAAATTAACTTCTGACCACATTTTAGGCGAGAAATGAACGGTTTAGATTTCGAATATAGGCAGTCTTGCGAAAATCTTTGCCGAATTGACAATTTGCTCCAAGGTTTTCGGAGTTTTCGGAGCTCCGTGAAGTGAGGCGGCCGCCAGCTTGCGCTGCCCCGGCCGCTAGCTCGTCGCTCGGATAGTCACGCTCAGAGACCCCGCTGGAAGCCGGAGGTCTTTTAGACCGGTCCCGTAAATAAGAGGCTTTTATTTCGCCGTTGACGGATCGTTTGTTTAAATATCACAACACATGTCCATCATAAGATTAATGGGAACCTGTGGTTAACTGTCTTTTCAGAGTTAAACTCCACACACACAGCACGCACGCACGCACGCACCACCACACACACACACACACACACCACACACACACACACGAGAGATATATACACGTTTCTTTTCGGGAGACTTGTTTAAATTATGCCATAGGCTATACATTTACGTATATATAGATTTAGTTTTTTTTTGGTGTATTTGTTTTCTGATTTATTAGAAGTTGAGTTTCAGTCTGTATGATAAATTAAGAGTTGTACATAAAGTGGTAACATGCTGACATGTTATGTAGACTAAAGGGGAGACACCAACCTTTATAATTTGAATTGCTAATGTCCATCTCCCTGGGCATATACAGTGCACTACAATAATATAGAAATGATCACGATCATGAACACATAGGACACACCAGTGCATGCCTACTTATTTTTTAATTTAAACTGACTTAAACTTATACACTAATAATAGTAGGGATCACGTTCCACTCTTTTGAATAAGTAAGGAGTGTTTGAGCTAAACTATAAACAATAAAATTAAAGCTCAATAAGATTTATTTTTCAATATTATTGCAATAGTTGTAACATTGTGAGGTTTTCTTGTCCGGAGATTGTTTTAATATAAAGTGGTTATATTGTTGTGGTTTTTATTTCTAGCTGTTATTTTGGAGCCCTGCTGGTAGCCTCTGTGCTGGGGGGGTGGAGCAATAACAGGAAGTATGCATCGTCTCAAACTCTTAAGTGTTTTCTGTGCTTGTGAACTTGCAAGTTCATTCTTCCAGGTACAACTAGCAAGAACGTCCTCCCCAAGAACACAAGTCTGTTCTTTGCATTCTTGGTATTGGGAAACGGCCTGTTTGTCTTTCTTCTCAGCCTCCATTTGATGGAGAGGATGAAGACGAGCTCTTCCAGTCCATCATGGAGCACAATGTGTCCTACCCCAAGACCATGTCTAAAGAAGCTGTGTCCATCTGCAAGGGAGTAAGTTCTGTTTAAAGGGCCATACAGTGTTTTATAAAGCATATCACCAGCTCCCAGTTTCTCACAAGTTGTTCCCTCGGTACTGTTGAGTCACAAATTTCCACGGTGTTTGAAAAATGATCCTTTATTTAGCAGGCATCTCTTCCCCTTATCCCTGGGCAGCACTTTTGTGACATCTCAGTGAAGTGGCATCATGGTTGTCATGATTATTTAACAAGGAAATGAGTTTTCAAAGTCAATTTACACTCCAGAGAAGATTCAGTTAAGATTCAGGCACAGTCTGATCAAGTCTTTTAATAACATACCTCACCTTCATTTATTATAGTATTACACCCTGTCGCTGCATGCTGCCACGAGAAATATCGTTCATCTTAGAGCCGGTGAAAAAATAAATAATCCGGATCCTTATTGTTTGCTTCACATCTCATTTGCAAAAGAAATTATTCATGGTCCAAATTAAAAGTAGCTGCTGAATCAGAAATTTAGTTATGAAAAGGTAGTGTAATTTCCTGCCACTATGTTAAAGCTGGATGAGCGAAAACACTGAGTGTCAGTCTGGCTCTGCATAGGTCGTTGGCATGATAGTGTAATATAACGCAGGCAAGAAGCAAAGTGAATTGCTGATAATATAAGGAAGCTTTAGAAATACACACTCTCTGCTTCACTATTTTTTGCTTTTCCTCAAGGAGCTAACTGCCGTTGTCACATCTTCTAATGCCTCCTCTTCTGTTTGATACCAGCTGATGACCAAGCACCCGTCAAAGCGTCTCGGCTGTGGCCTAGAGGGGGAGAGGGACATCAGGGAGCAGGCTTTCTTCCGACGCATCGACTGGGATCGCCTGGCAAACAGAGAGATTCAGCCGCCATTTAAACCTAAAGTGGTAAGTGATGCTCTGTGTGTGTGTGTGTGTGTGTGTGTGTGTGTGTGTGTGTGTGTGTGTGTGTGTGAGAGAGAGAGACACACAGTTAGGCATCCTCTATCATGGTAAATGGAATATTATATTGATATGCATCATGATATTTTGCACTTTCTAAAAAAAAAATTCATAGATAAAATATCAATAAAGGAATGTCTGTTCTTGGCTAATACAGCAAATGACATTGATGCAAAAATCATATTGTTGTGAAACAATCTGATCAGGATTGTTTTGTGGTTCGAATCCTATCATCTTCATCTACTGGCTTGACCCCTGTGAGTAGATTTTGAAAGCAGTGACAAGCACTTGGACAACAAAGCGACACGAAGCAGGATCCAGTTCACAATGTTCTAAACGTTTAATGAGACAAGAATATCCATATTTTCTAACAATCGCTTCATTCATTTAGTTGAAGCGTAGTAAGATAAGAGTCAGGATGGGAGGAAGGATTGCCTCAAGGTCTCTTCACACAGATAGGAAAACAGGGTTGCACTACAGGATACAAATAAAATAGATGAGAACGACTTTCTTCAAACTTCTCACAGAATGTAATGTAACATTATTCATAACACAAAGATCTATTATTGCCATAAAGTAAAAAAAAAATGGCTGTAGATAAGTTTATACCATGTTACAGTATGTACTGTCATCTTGCCCAATGCTACCTATAGCATTACAAACTGATGTGCCTAATGTTCAGTCTTATTGTGTATCTCCAAACTTCAAGCACTATATTTCCAAATTTTAAAAGGATAGGTTTGCATTTTTCAAGTCTATCTAAATACAATACTCACATGCCTATTTGCAGTTTTTCTGACCCAAAACACAGCTAGGGAGGGCGAAGGTTAGCAGGCACCCGAGCAAACACTAGTAGTGCAGGCCACACGTCTTACTGTAAGGTGGATAGTGCAGAAGGTCTGAAGCGGCATGGAGCAGGGTCTGAGCACAAGAGCAGACAAACAATTAAAACGATAAATAAATCGAAACTAGGAGCAAACAGACTAGAGACTTATTCGACTGGAATCTTCTGGCCAAGTTACCACACAGGTAGATGGAACAATCTGGCGAAGATGGTAAGTTGGCTTTTTTTTTTGCTGGTGAGGTGAATAGTTGATTGGCAGCAGCTGCGCTTCAAAAGTGGCAGAGCCACCTGTGATTGAGTGACCACGCCTCTTGACCTACATGCACATGCAAGGGAAGACAGACAGGCACACAACGGAAAGGGGAAAAAACACAATGGGAGAGACTGCTGCCCCAAAACAGTAATCATTCCTTCTTTGTATTCTGGCTGAGAAAAGATCTCGTTTTGACACAATAATGTAAGTGATGGGGACTACATTCCCCCTGTTTCTGTGTAGAAATTACTTTTAAGGTTTAGCTGAAGCTGATGTGAGGCTTCAGCTGTCTGAGTTAGACAAGTTTCTATTAGTACATAATTCCCTCTTTGTGTTCCCCAGACAGTGATTTCTGTCTGAGCTGCAGTGGAGGAACACATTTTGGCAGATACTGTTCCCACTTGATTTGTCTTAACTCCATTGAGTCTCATATAAGCTTCATTTACATTTAAATCACTTTGCAAAGAAATCCGTTCAGGGCCAGTATAGAAGGAAGGACTGATTACAGCAAACACACAAAAACTATTTCAGTGTACATACTGTATGAGCATTTGAAGTAAGTAACATTAAGTAACATTTTGACAAATGAAAAGACAAATCACTCTGGTTTTCCATCAATTTATGCACATTTTCTGGGGAGGCATCAAACAAGATTATTGGGACAACTAGATTGTTTGATCAAGCACCTGTTATTCATGTTAATTGGACAGGGTATGGCATTCCTTTTATGAATATAATCTGCCCACACATATCTGTAAGGTCCTTTTTAATCTGTCTCCATTTTAGGTTTTCTTTTAATTTAATGATCTTTGATAACAAGAATAAGACGAGAAGGCAGGTCTCAAACTTGATTTATTCAATACATTGTTTCCATCAAATTTTAGCTTAACGCTACCAACATTTCTACCTCAGCCAAGAGGTATAAATTCAAAGAAAAACAGGTGGATATTTCCAGACACACAAAGAGATGATGGAAGATGACAGAAACTCATAAACACGTATCAGAAAATTAGCATAAAACATCCAGTAGTGTGATTTATTTCTATATAATGCTCCTGTTCAGTTTTCTTGCCGTCCCTGTGATGCTAAAAACAGCAAATCACTGTGTCACTCTTGAATGCGTCACTGTTAAAGGATTGAAGTACTTCCTCAGAGAGTCGTGAAGTGTGTATACATGAATGGTTGCGTATTTTATTCTGTCTGCGCTCCCATCCATCTTCACCCAGTGTGATGGTTTTACGCCCAGCAGAGCTTGAGGCTGGAAACCCAGCTGCAGTCACCAGACCCCCCCCCACCAACATCTAAACCTTCTCCTGTCACCACAAAACACTCTTTTTGAGCTTGTTGAATCCCGCATCCTCCATTCTCTCGCTGCCCACAGCGCCCAAAGCAACACACACGCTGCCACTGAGGATTAAAAATAGCTTTCTAAGAGCAGAGTTCCCTTTACTTCCACACAAGGCCCACGATTAATACAGGGTTACACAGCGGATGTATCTTTTCTCCACTCACAGGGAGGAGGGAAACATTGCTAAAAGTGGATCCATCAATTCAGGGCGCTTTTTGAGCTCATACGCGACGTCATTAATTGGCCTGAAGGGACTAGCAAACAAAAGACTCATCTGAGGCTTTAATGCTTCTGTGATATTACAGAGCAGCTGAAAATGCCTGACATGCTGATGCGTCGCCTGAAAAAATGTGTCACAGACAGCAGGCACTGAAATCCACTGTAAACCAGATTTGTTTTTGTTGTGCATTACTCATTCTGAAGGGTTTTTCTTGCTTTCTTGTAAAAGTGTCGTGACAGTGATGATACTGTGCATGACACGCAACAATATGCATAAATATATTCAGCTGGAGACGCATGACAGCCTCAAGTGGAGCTGCACACTGATGCTGATGACCTCCACTGTGGATGTTTAGGGTTAGCTCCTAATCTAATTACAACTTCTGCCTGGCTACACATAGGGCTGTGCACCACCTTCCCTCTGGGACCGTTGGGAAGCATTCTATTAAAAGACTTGTGAAGAAATGTCTTTTGATCATGAGCCCACAATTCAGTTGCTTCAATTCAGTCTTTTCCAGTTCAGAGATCAAAATAATCTGACATTCTTTTAATCTCTTTCAGTGCGGCAAAGGAGCAGAAAACTTTGACAAGTTTTTCACACGTACACAACCCGTGCTGACTCCTCCCGACCAGCTGGTCATCGCCAACATCGACCAGAGCGAGTTCGCAGGCTTCTCTTACATGAACCCTCAGTTCATCCATCCATCCCTGCACAGTGTGGTATGAGGAGAGAGCAGAAAAAAAAACTCAAAAGCACGGACTGTCGCTGACTACAGGATCCTTACAAACTCCAACAAACGATCCCGCCGTCATAAGACTCATATCATCCTCTACAGTGTTCTGTCTAGTTATCAAAATCTGTGTACAAAAGCGACTGAGAAGAGGGGAGCAAAGTGTTAAAGAATAACTATATGGCAGTGATATGTTTGCATAATTTCCCCAAACATCTCATATATGTTCTTTATTCTCTATCTGTGTTTAACCAAACCTGCTGCCTTTTTTTCTTGCGTATGAATGTGTGACCGGTTACTTTATTAGGTATTAAAGATGCAAGATGTTTTCCTTTCTCATGTTCCCCATCTTACTACGCAACAAGCTGCAATGCACGACGAGAACGGAACATATTTTTCTGCTCTGTCCCGGCTTTATCTACTTCTGATCCGCTACACGTGTATTTTATATTTATATTAAAAAACAAGAGGTAGTATACTGTTACATGAGTGCCAAAGTAGAAGTGGAAAGACATCATTTATATTGCAGTTCTTAAAATCCTTGTAATGTTTTTCCCAACACACTAAAACCCCACTAAAACAGGGGCCGTTTCTTTGTGTTGTTTTGTAGGACGTGGAGATACATTATATCTAACTCAGCATAGACAAACAGAAGCACATCATGCTTATGCTTGGTTATAAGCTGTGTACGCTATTTGAATGCAGTGTTGGTCAGTATACTATAGGGTCAGAAAACTGTGGATCAAAGAGACAGTGTTTTAAAGTATAAAGATGCTATTTCCATATGCACAAAGCAGATCTCTGTTGCATGCTTATTTTTCTGACTCTGTATGAACAGTAGACTCTAGGATGCAGTACACGTCTGGTATCATTGTAAAGTTTAGTATTTATGATATAAACTATGTTAATATATAATTGTTGTATGTTTTCAAGAGTCTTATCCTGAAGAAAAAGTTTCTAATTGTTAAAGGAAAAAAAAACTTTTGTTCATATTTTGTTTCGCTTAACTCAACTTTTATGTCAAAAAAACCCTCTATTGTGCCCCCATTTTTATTATTTTGTAAATATGTTTCAAAGAGATGTTTCAGAAAGAGAAGTTACTTGCAGATTTTATACTATGAACTGAATGTGCTTTTACTACCATAGACAGTTTGAACATGTCTATGTTTAGATTACCCCGAAGAAGAGTGTGTGTATATATATATATATATATATATATATATATATATATATATATATATATATATATAAAATGTTTGGCTGAATCTTTGGTAGCTTTAGGATCAGCAAACCTTGTTATATGTATTTCCACTATTTATCCATTGTTTTCTACTACTCAGTGTCATGGCGAATATGCAGCACCTACTGTGCGTGAAAAGGTTGAATGCCCTCTTGCCTTGGTCATCTCAGGGCAGACTCCTTCTGTAACAAATTCAAATTCAAACGAGCCCTAGGTGGCTGCAACATGTCTCTTCTTTCTTGTGTATATTGTGTGCATGTGTGAGGCCAGGCTTGATCTAAGCATGAGAAAGACCCCTGCATGATACAGAGATCATGGAGCATGGAGTTTCCCCAACTTGTTGCACAGAACGAGATTAACCAACGAGCGTTGTGCACTTTTCTGCTCCTCGTCTCCTCCCACTTGCTGCCATGTAGCCTGACATTGGCTAAAAAACAACACAAATATATGTAAAATGCTTCTGTTGGCTTGTTGTTCACTGGCGCCAATCTTGAGTCTTTTGTTTTCAGTCAGGTGTGTTGTTGAGAGGCTACTACTTAGGCACACAATGCTACAACAGTGACGTTTCATAAAACTGCCAAATTTACTCTTAACCCCTGAATTAGTTACTTAGTGTAACATGCAGACTGATGTTGCAACTGCCACATCTGGACCAAAATTAGATTTTAAGGTTAAGAGAAAACTGAATGTTTACATGTCTCACATTGAGAATCCTTATCGGAGGACAAGAAGAGAAAAATAACAAAACTTTGGACCCATGACAGAGATAATTACATGTCAGGCCAGTCAGGGTATGTACCACTACAGTTAGAGCCACAGGGATGTTTGTATGCGTTACCTTTCACTGCCCCTACTTTTGTTAACCTGATTTTTCTTGTTCCTCTGTTCATTGTGGTATGATGGATACTGTGTATAAATAAAGTATGAAAAATATGAATCTGCTCTGTTTTCTTTTGGGAAGGGGGAGTATTCGATTTCCAGCTTCACTGCTAATGTGTGTATTGTTGGCTATATTATTGTTCTATTGAGGTTTTAAATCAGGCTACACTTTAATATTACATGTGTAATTAGTATTTGAAAGGAAGGAGGAGGTGGTGCCATGTTTTTTGATTTGATTGATGTTTCATGTGTGAAAAAAATTCCCATGACATATGCTCATGTGTAGTTTCAACAATTTTGTGTATGAAATATATCTTATATGTGGAAGATGATTTTCAACATGTGCTTTTTAAAATCGAATTTGGCCTAGGAGGTCAGTGATCACACACACTCAAAAAATGCTAAATTAGAATACACTGACCACTTATATTCTATTTTTTCTGCACACTGTAATTGAACTGTCTGTCAGAGCTGAGTCAACACATCCTCATGAAGGGGTTCCTATGATATTGTACGAAACGTTATGCACACTAAAACGTAGCCTATACGAAAACTAGTTCGACCTCCGACTGGTCACGTGCCATCGTCTACAGCGCTCCGTGCTACAGAGCGGCAGTTGCTAGTTGTTTAAGCCGCTACAGAGCTTCGTGCTACAGAGCGGCAGTTGCTAGTTGTTTAAGCCGCTACAGAGCTTCGTGCCGCCGACTACGATACTCCGCATTGTGCTCCGTCAGGTCAGCGGTAGTTGGTGGTTCAGTTACCCGAGAATAGGTGACTGTGAGTCGGGTACAGAGCACCGCGAGCTGCCGGTTCGTGCTGCTCCGTGAGGTCAGTGTAGTTTATGGTCTTGTTACCCCAGAATAGGTGACTGTGCGCTGGGTACAGAGTACCGCGAGCTGCCGGTCGTGGTGGTCTAGTTACGCCAGAATAGGTGGCTGTGTGCTGGATAAAGAGCACCGCGAGCTGCTGGTCATTTTGGCGGAGATACGGTTAAATTTAGGCAAGAAAAAGTGAGCGTTATGCAGCGAGGAAAGTTAAGTTTAGGCACCAAAACGACTTGTTAAGTTTAGGAAAATATCGTGATTTTTGTTAGGTGCAAAATGTTAGAAAAAGGCTAATCTACACAAAGCAAGCCTCTTAAAACATTCCCAAGGAACACGCATTTCCTCGGTGAAAGTTTTTTTTCCCTCGCTCCCTGGCTTGTAAGTCCTATATTACCACCCATCCAGTCAATGTGGTACACACAGCAAAAAAACGTGTAAATCATACAGTGCTTAACTTTTCGTAGCTTTTCGAACGTATGGTTTATGAGAACAGGCTGGCTGAGTAGAGCTGTCCTTGGTCCTGAAACAACTCTCTCTCTCTCTCTCTCTCTCTCTCTCTCTCTCTCTCTCTCTCTCTCTCTCTCACTCTCTCTCTCTCACTCTCTCTCTCTCTCTCTCTCTCTCTCTCTCTCTCTCTCTGTCTCTCTCTCTGCATTCAGCCATAGAGCAGCACCAGGCGTCTGTCTGACTCAGTGTGTTGCACTGACGCACTGCTGCATCATCTCGGTCTTTAAAGCTTCTCGTGGCTTCACATTACAGTTTTCTGAAGGAATTAATTTTTGATTACTGACCAAACATACCGTCTTTCTCTGCAGGTCTTAATCCACAACGTGAGCACAACATTTGTTCAAAGTGCAGGAAACAGCGCTGAGACTGTACAGATTACAAACAGGTAGGAACACGTGTTTGTATGGTGTCGTCGCATTTTTTCAATTACTTTTTTTTTTAAACTCCTGCTTCTAATTAACTGGACTAACGATGTGTTTCACATATTCACAGATTAAGTGTAGTGTTTTTTGTGAGTTTATTGGGGTTATGATTGTAGTCGCAGTTGTTGCACTTCCCTGTCCTATAATGGGCTACTAACATCGATATCTTATATTTTTTAAGCCATAGTATTTTATTGGAATATCAGGCTTACTTTAGGCTATTGGAAACAGCCAGAATGCATGGATGCACTGTAAGTCTCTATAGGGCTATCATGGTAATATAGGGTTGACATTGACGAGTTATCATGAAAACTAAACTCAGCATCCCTCTGGGAAAATAACTGTATAGCCGAGCAAATTGCATAAAGTTGTGGAAGGTTAAATTACTGTTGATGGAAAGGATGTTTCACACAAAGGACAGTTAGGTTATATTACTGACATCTGATGTTGTGATAGTAAAAAAAAGTTCTACAAGTGTGAGTATATCTGTTCTTTTGTGTATTTACTCCATATTAAAAGTTGACTATTATTTTTCTACAGAATGGAGAAGCTTGATCATATTGGCATTGGCAAAGAGATAAGCCGAAATGTTTTGATTCAGCAAAATAACTCAAGATGTGGAGTGGATCTGATGTGGTGATTTGCATGTGACAAGGCTCAACAGTCATGACTACTGTATAGTCATGTAGTAGGCTAACTGTGTTTTTTTTTCACCTGCAAAGTCCAATTCTCCCATCTGGTATTTTCTCATCTGTGGACTACAATAAAGCAAACTGATTTAGCAGAAATAAAACTGCTAAGGAGCGTCCTGGTGACTTAGAGGTTTGAGACTCTCTACTGTCACTATCTAGTCAAAAAGGTAAACATTTAAAGAATAATACTGCTGACAAGGACCGATAATAAGCAAGGAAGTTAATATGAAACAAATATGAGCTTTTAGGCCTCTTCAAAGTAAGAGAGGTGACCTTGCAGGTGGACGAGCAGATTTCTGGAGTGTTCCTGTGAATAATAACCTATGTGACCTCCCAAAGCAACTGACAGCGTTTCTTTTAGCATTTTATTAGCTATAATAAACTGTTATTTTATTAACTGGTTGTTTTAAAACCCAACAGAAAAAGGGGGGGGGGGTGCACACACATGTAATAAGTCTTTAAGTCTAGCCATTCAAATTAGCCTTTCCCTGACAATATGTCGTCACCGTCCATAGATCATTCATATGTGTGCTAAATGGAATTTGAATCATCACCCTGATTCATGGCTGTCTTGGATTTCAAATAATGTGAGCATTTGTATTCACAGTAGTAGGCCAGTTTAATGTCTCTCAGTCTTGAGGCTCAAACAGGTTTATTATTGACTCACTTGAAGATTATTAAAATAAATCAAATATTTTGAACTATTCCTTTAAAACTTACCTTATTCTTCTTTTACTCCACAGATTTCAAAATGTCCTTGTTCCAGTCTGTTTTATTTCACAGTATTTTAACCATCAATGTCACTTTGTATCACAATCTTGGTCTTTCAATCAACAAACAAAAATGATTGAATTTCTGCTCATTCAGACCAAAGCAACAACCAATCATATATCTGACACCCCTGTTTGTCTTGATTGAGATATAAACATAGTTGGCATTATGAAAAAAAAAAGTGAAATAAAAAAAAGAAAATTGGAAAAGGGATATTTTTAAATTAAAACAGCTGGAATGTAATAAAAATGACCCGCAATAAATAGAAATAACAATTCATATTAATGAGGTGAATTGAGGAAATTACTGGATTATTTTACCATTTCATGATTATATTACATCTATTTATTTTGTCTGTATTTATTCATATTTATTTCATAATGTCTTTTGTATTTATTTATTTGATTTTCTACCAGTGATCCAACCTTCTTTTCCCCTTTCTCTTCCTCCAGATTGCTTCTTTGACTTTTCTTAATTTCAACCGACCCCTGCTGGAACATTCCCCCGCTGTCACCATGAGCGCTTGCAGCAGGAAAGCCTTGACATTGCTGAGCAGTGTCTTTGCAATCAGTAGCCTGGGGCTGCTGGGAGTGGCGGTCAGCACGGACTACTGGTTGTACCTGGAGGAGGGCGTCATTATGCCTCTGAACCAGAGCATCGACATCAAGACCTCGCTGCACTCTGGCCTCTGGAGAGTCTGCTTCCTGGTCGGTGAGTAACGAGTCTGGGGGTGCGTGGTTCTCTGTGCTCGTGTGATTTGACTAAATCAGGATTGTGGCACAGATACGTGTAATGGTGTTAAGAGGGGACTGATCTTTATTCAAGTGTTGGGAATTCGTAGGTGTACAGATCCAATTATTGGCAAATTTTCAAAGATATTTTATCAGTATTAATAAAGTTATGAATATGGTTATTAATAACTTTATCAAATCAACAAACAATCAAAACGGGGCACCACTCTGGAATTTCAGGGACCAATAATCAAACTGTGAAATTTCTCATTTCAGTGGTGTTCCCTTTAAAATACCGATCTGAATTAATTAAGATTAATTGATCTGGTATATTCTAAAGGAACAAAGGGAAGGGTGAATTCAAGCAACGACCTGTTAAACCAGCTGGTTATTACAATAAGTACACAAATAATCACAGACAACTGCTATTTAAAATATAGTAGAATTTATTAACTTCAAAATTATCAATGGCCAATCAATAATCCTTTGATCAATTAAAAAACAATATACCCTTAAACAACAAAAACTAAGCAAAAACAAACCAGCATGTGATGTGAGGAGACACATCTGTGTCTGTGTCTGTATGAGTGAGTGTGTGTGAGAGAGTGCGAGGAGGAGGGGGTGTCGAAATGTAGTCTAGCCCAAAGACTACAAAAATGGCTACTCCTGTGAGCTGCACAAAACTATTTAGCCTCAAGAGGGCGGTAGTGGTGCTGGGTGCAGCGCTGTGTGGCTACCGGTTAGCTTTCAGGCTAACGTCTTACAGACCAAAAGAACAAACTAGCTACTTTGCTATGGGCTAGCCGTTTAGCTATTCACGCACGTGTTTGCGTGTGTGTGTGTGTGTGTGTGTGTGTGTGTGTGTGGGTGTGTGTGTGTGTGTGTGTGTGTGTGTGTGTGTGTGTGTGTGTGTGTGGGTGTGTGCGCGTGAGGTTAGTGAAAGAAGAAAGGGGAAAGAAAGAGACACACTTAGATCTTAGTAATCGAAAATGACCAGCCCTCTCAGTCACTCAGGTCTGGACTAATGTGAAATTAGGGCAGACTCTGAGAATTTCGTCTGACCGAGGGGAGGTTCATTTTAACCACTCTGGATGCGCTAAACAGCTGATTCTCCGCGGGGATAACACGGCTCCGCCGGTCTACAAAGACCGCGGGGTGGCGTCCTCGCGGAACAGTAACTAAACTCCTCAGCAGTGGGAGAAGCCCAAAATAGCATTTACAGTCTGAACAAGCTACATATTTAACACAACATATCAACAAATGCACCGTGATCAGAGTACATTCACAGATAGATTTGACTCAGCAGTCACAATCATAGATTAATAAATCAAACGCGCACCAGTAGCGCTTATCAATCGATCACATTAATGGTAAACAATGGCAATGGCAATGGCAAATGGGGATCCAGAGTGCTCTGGAAGGTGTGAACTACAAGCTTGTAGTTTTTAGAGTTTTGACCACTTTGGCCACTCCTTCGTGGTCATTCGGCCATTTTGTGATCTTTTCCCTTGGGGTGACCTGTGGGAGTTTGGTGACAAGGCTGTGGTTTTTCCACCTAGGCCAAGATCTCTTTGTCTGAAAGACCGCATGGTCTTTTGTCTTTCAGAGACAGATGCTCTGAGGCCTTTTGGTTAAAATCAGGTTTAACACAACTGATGGTCCCAACACAAGGATGTTCATTTGTATTGTGCAGCAAAATGTGGCAGCAGCAATGAGATGATCCTATCACACTGACATATCGTCACTGCATCAGCCAGCTTTTGACATTCACAAGAACTTCATCAGTGTGTGTGTGTGTGTGTGTGTGTGTGTGTGTGTGTGTGGAGTACATGAAGCAGAGTGACAGAAAGTGTTTGTATTTCTCTCTTAAAGCATTCAGTGTAAAATTAGTCGTGCAACATAATTATACACTCACACACACACACACACACACACACACACACACACACACACTCACAAAAACTTGCTCCGACAAGTCTTCAGAGACAGATGTCATCTTATTGTGCCGCAGATAACTCCAGCTGGTATCTGTATGTGATGATGCTGAAGTGACAATAATGACTGTGTAGTCTTTGCGAGATGGGATGTAACTCACACATGATGTGTTAAATTATAGAAAAAAACAATTAGAAATTGGTCAACTAGAAACAGTATTGCCTATATCTTCCACATGATGCACATTGTCTGTGTTGGCTCACATGCTCAAGTAATACAAAATAAATTATTTGTTCGAGGGAAAAAATTGTTTTTACAGGAGGTTATGTTGCCAGGCAACCAGTTGAGACTCCAGGAAATCACTGCTCCCGGCCAATACATTTTTATTGTTTTGTACGAATTAAACAAAAAAGATATAACGTGTAGTAAAGAGCCTTAGAGGTGGATTTTGTTACCTTCAGACAGAGCCAGGCTAGCTGTTTCCCCCCTGTTTACAGTCCTTATGCTAAGCTAAGCTAATCAGCTGCTGGCTCCAGCTGCATATTGACTGTACAGACATGAGAGCGTATCAATGTTCTAATCTAACTCCCGGCAAGAAAACAAATAAGTGTTCTTCCAAAAATATTGAACTGTTACTTTAATGTACAGTAAATATATAAATATAAATAAAACCTGTTTCTTTACGTGTCTTTTGTTGACATGACAGTCTATAGTTTTGGCTCATTGGATTCTGCCAGTCTCTAATATGTCCCTCCGATGTCACTCTCAGTCCTGCAGCAATCCTCAGTGTGTTTCCACCTTTTACCTGACCTCCACACCAACCTGCACACCTGCTCCTAGTTCCCTCATCAGCTCCATAGTATACCTGCCTGCTTTTTTAGTCTTCTTGTTCCTGTCTGCCAGTTTTTGGCCTTTTGGTTTTGTCTATGAGTTCTGCATTTAACAAGGGACATTGAACAACTCTCCCCATTTCTTTCACATCTCCTCATCCCCTCTTCTTCACCTAAACGTTGTCTCAAGGTTTTTGTTTCTTCCCTATTCAGGTGGCGAGTCTGGTCGCTGCTTCACCATCGCCTACATCATGCCCATGAATGTCCAGTTGACGTCAGAGTCCACAGTAAACGTGCTCAGTGAGTAACTTCAGGCTTAATAACTCAAAGTGCCCCCTTGAGGTTGTTCAAATAAACAGCCGTGGGCATTTTCATGGCCAAAAACGTGTTGTTTTCCATTGAGGTTGTGCTCCAAAATCACCTGAATGTAGCCAGACAGATGGGTCTGAGTCATCTGAACCCTCATGCTGCTCCTCTCCAGAATACTTATTACCTTTCATAGATAACTCACCTCGCAAGTCCTTCCCTGTGGCTCAGTGTCAAATCTTTACTGAAGGATAAATCCACCCTAGTTAATCAGAGTAATAATCTCTGAGATTTTTAAAAATCTGGCAAAAGAGCAGACAATAAGTATTGGGATTATTGGGATAAATCAACAAAACATTCCTTAATTTCACTTTGAGATACAATGAGATACTCTAACGTTCCTCTGTCTAAAAGCATCTTTCTGCTTCAGTTTTTACACTGAAATGTACAAACCCATTTGCTGGATGTTTTGGGGTTAAACAGCAGCTTTCCTCCTCTACTCAGAGATGATCCGCTCAGCCACTCCGTTCCCTCTGGTCAGCCTCTTCTTCATGTTCATCGGCTTCGTCCTCAACAATATTGGCCACGTCCGACCTCACCGCACCATCCTGGCATTTGTCTCCGGGATCTTCTTCATCCTCTCAGGTAACACTGATCTTCTCTCCATTCTTATCTCTTGTCATGTTTCTGTCCTGTCTCCTTCTTGTTTTTGTCCAATCCTTAATTTAATTTCTCTGTCTCTCAGGTCTGGCTCTGGTGGTGGGCCTGGTGCTGTACATCTCCAGTATAAATGATGAAATGCTGAATAGGACTAAGAGCAGTGAAACCTACTTTACCTACAAGTACGGCTGGTCCTTTGCCTTTTCTGCCATCTCTTTCCTGCTCACTGAGGTGAGCAACTGAACACAAAAAAGACACAAAACATGTAGCATGAAATTGAACAGTAGAATACACATTCAGACACTATTATTAAAACGTAATAATTTTTAGTTATGTTAGTATTAGTTAGCTGCTTCTCATCATTTTTCTGTACATCCAAAAATCTATCCATATCCTGGACTTTACTGTAGCAGAAACGTCTGACACTTAAATTAAAAGTGGTTTAAGTTTTCTCAGAGTTTTAGGTGTGAATGGGCATTTAATCCCCATCAAGAGCCTTAATATACACAGAGTTTCCAATTTATTAGGTACAGTCTAATGCAATCAATAGAACTGTTTTGCCATAAACTTTACATTTATGATGCCTACAATGTACTTTTTAGCCGGCCGGCAGGTATGAGCCCTGAACCTTCTTGTTTTAAGGCAACGGTTCAAACTACTGCAACACCACCCCAATAATAAACATATAACTTCATTTACACATGTCTGACAATGCCGATGATGTTTGTGGTACACATCATTGTATTTTATGTAAGACAGGGTAGGATGGTCTTCTCTCCAAGAAAGATGTGATACTCACTGGTATCTCTTTATCTATAAGGCCCTTGGTAAACTTGGTTGGAAAACTGCCATCTTACCTTACAGAACTACTTTGTCATTCAGAGAGACATTATCAGACTCGCTACTTGGACAGCCACTTAAAGGTTTTTACTCAAAAGGTTTATAGTTTAGTGTCAGTGAGAGTGTATTACAATAAGAATCATGAGTGTTCACTTCCCTCCAGTGGTCGCTGATAGGACCTGCAACACCACATTAACGCACGCACACACTGTTACAGTAATATCAGTATAATTGTTATTAATATCAACAGTTACCACTCATGATAAATGTGGTGTATAAGGTATTAAAAACTTATAACACTTTAGCTGATTGCTTTCAATTGACAAAACTGAAGCAATCACAAACAACTGTTGTGCTGTGGAGACTTGTTGTAAATTGTTGTTCTTTTGCATGAAAGCACTTCTGAGCTCATTATCCTCTGCATATATTTTGATCCGTTGACTTAATTTCAATCTCACGTGTCCCTCTATACACTGCAGAGCGCAGGCGTCATGTCTGTCTACCTGTTCATGAAGCGCTACACAGCAGAGGAGATCTATCAGCCTCGTCACCCCAGTTTCTACCGCCCTCGTCTCAGCAACTGCTCCGACCACTCGAGCCAATTCCTCCACCCAGAGGCCTGGTCGCGTGGCCGAAGTCCCTCTGACATCTCGAGTGAAGCTTCACTCCAGATGAGCGCCAGCTACCCTGCTCTGCTGAAATGCCCCGACTATGATCAGGTCTCCTCTTCACCCTGCTGAGGGGTCGGCCATCACAGCAGAGGCCGCCCAAAGCTTTCTGAAGGCTCCCTGAAGGATCACATGGGGTCCCAAGGCCTAGTGAGTTTCCTTTCAAGAAAAAGTTACTTAGATATTTAACTTTGAGTTTGATGTTTTTCACGGAGAAAAATATGTGCAGCTTTAGCTGTGACCTGAGGACTTAAATATTTACAGCTGAGGTGCTTGTGGATTTAGGGTCAGAGATGCTTATTGGGAGTTTGTTGTTGTAGCAGCACCTATGTTGTTTTTTTTTCCAGGAAGAGGCAAAGTCTGTAGGTTTTAGAAGAAAAACCCAATATGATGTTATTCTTTCTGCAAAGGTCTCAAAAAAGTTAAAATCTGGTATACAGTAATTATCTTTGAACTTTATCTGAAAGGGGAAATAATGTTCTACTGTATATTTTGGTTTAATTGTATCGGTGCGTTTTACCCTCCAGTGCCTCATACTGTAGCTGTTTTCTTTTTGTGAATATCTTGGCTTCGTCATTTTGCAAGAAATGAATGCATCTTATGATTTTGTTTCTTCTGTGGCAGTATTTATGCATCATGTCACACTGAAACATTAGCAAACCTAACCCTCTCCCTAAGGCAAAGACTTGTGTGAGATGCAATGAAAAGACAATCCATCACCACTATAACAACCATCAGATAGAAGGTGACGACAGTCCTGGAAGGGAACCATAGACTGTAAATAAGGAAACTCAGGCTCAAGAAGTCCTGTCAACAAGCATCCAGAGGTTGTTGTTGGGATTGTTTTGTACCTTAAATACACTGTTTTGTCTCTAACATCATAACAGTAAGACATGACGAAAATGTTCATTCCTGGTGTGAATTAAATAAGGAGAGACACTGAGGTACATTAATACATCCAGACTGAACAAGCTAAGATCATACATATTTGTTTTATATAGATTTTTATATAGTATGTGCAGCTGTTGGACATTAAATGAATAAACGATGAGAGAGTTGATGTAAAGATGATGCTGCAAATTAGGTGCTGTTTTTCCGAGTGTCGTTGTTGTGGTAGCACTGCTTTACCATAAAACATGTTTGGTACAGTGTGCAGGAGTCATCTGTAAAAATAAATGTCCTCTCACAGTGATTCTACATTTATCCACTGGAGGGCAGTGCACAGTTTGTTTTGCAGTTTCTTGGCACAATTGTCAAATAAAAATCTTGATTCCCTTAAATGTGGAATTCTCCACAGTATATAGTGTGACATACATTCAAATTTATGTTTTTAAAAGTACTTTTATGTCTTCTGTTGATCCAGTAAATGTATTTTACTGCTTATTTTTCATACACGAATAATGTCAGACGTGTCTATTAAAACCTCATTGTATAAATCCTCACACGCAAATGTATGTTGTCAATTGTCACATCCTTTCAAATATAAATGCTTTGTAAATTTTGGTAATCTAAACTGATAAAAGGTTACACGTCCATCCTCAAATTTACTCCAAAAGCAAGCTGGAGGAGAGTCTGGCTACTCCACATAACATTCGGGGATGGGAGGAAAACGTGCTCTGGTTTATTGGCATTTCTTTAAACCAATAACAATCGTCTTGGGCGGTGCTATACACCGGAGAAAAGCCGCGGAGCTGGCGATCACTTCGGTGGAGATTACGGTTAAGTTTAGGCAAGAAAAAGTGAGTGTTACGTTGGCGACGAAAGTTAAGTTTAGGCACCAAAACGACTAGTTAAAGGTGCTCTAAGCGATGTCACGCGTTTTTTAGGCTACAACATTTTTTGTCACATACAGCAAACATCTCCTCGCTGCCTGTCCCCTGAACACACTGTAAAAAACTGTGGTCTCTGTAGACACCCCAGGCTCCACAAACAACAACAAAAACAAACTGTGCCAACCTGCACCAAGAAACATAACAAACAGTCTTCCAGCGTTCCAGCCAATAACTGACAAGAAGGATTTGGGGGTGGGGGTTGGGGGGTTAGTGCGCGGAAGCACGGAAGGGAGGGAGAGGGGACGGGATGAGGAGGAGGGAGGGGTGAGCTAGCCTCGTTTTGTTTGAAAATACTTCGAACGTCAACAAGAAGTGCCGTCACCCAACATCGCTTAGAGCACCTTTAAGTTTAGGAAAAGATCGTGGTTTGTATTAAAACACTCCCAAGGAACACACATTTCCTGGGTGAAAGTCTGTTGTTTTCCCCGGTAAGCGGACTCCACTACATGTTAACACCCAGTCGCCCACCCATCCTCCCCGACGACCTCCCTACTTGGCCAGCCACGTTCTTATACAGCAGCAGTGAATGTGGTGCACACAGCAAAAAAAAAAAACGTGTAAATCATACAAATTACAGTACTTATCTTTTCGTTGCTTTTCGAACGTATGGTTCATGAGAACAGGCTGACACTGACAGTGAGAAATCTGTGAGTGGTGACTTTTTGTGGAAACTGGCTTTTGACTTTTGATGGATCTAATCATTTGGTTTTAGACAGGAAGAGTTCATTTGCAAAAGCAAGATATCGCCGTTTTTTTCCTTTTGACACACAAGATAAATACACTCAGTGGTCACTTTATTAGGTACACCTGAACAATCTAATGCAATCCATTAGAACAGTCAGGCCATAACATCTATCTTTACGATGCTAAATGTTAAGTTCGGTGCTAATGTTCAGTTTTTGTTGGCATTGTCGTAAATGTGTAAATTCTATTTTAGGTTTCCTGCTGAAGTCATAGTTAAGCAAGGTTTTAGATGCAGGATTTTTACTTGTAGTGGAGTACTTTTACATTATGTTATTATCACTTTTGCTCAAGTAAAGGATCTGAATACCTCTTCCACAACTCATTATTATTGCCTATGACTTGAAAATGAAAAAGGAAAACCAGTAGAGGACGCTCTCTCCCCAGTCATTCTCCATATCTTCTCTCCCACTCCGATTTCTCTCAGGGACTCAACATTTTTTGATTTACCTTTCCTGTTAATTCACCTGCTATTCTACCAGGTTTAATCCCACACTATTGCGCTGCATGATGGAGGATGACATGTTATACATTCAGAGAGCTCATCACCTCGCGAAAAATATCTGTATAATTTATTAACAATAGCTCATGACTTATGCAAATAAGTAGGTCAATTCATACATCAATAATAAATACACCATACATCTGCTGTATGCTTTATGTATACTTTATATAGATACACGTAATGTACAACGTGACCGCTTTTACAGAGAATAAAAAAGTTAATGTAATTATAAGCCCACACAGGGCAGTAAAAGATAATATTCTGCCCTGACCACAAGGCTTTAATTTTATTTTACAATCACATAGAAAACTACTGCTGTTTATAGTTTTTGACATCATCATTAATGATAGTATCATCATCATTATCATCATCACACTGATATTACATCACTATAATCATCATCATTAACAACAAACATTTTCACTATAATCTTTATCATCATCATTAATACAACCATCTTTCTCACTTGTCATGGCTTATTTAAAGAGCATCGGTACAGTTATTGACCAATATCATCATCATCATCATCATCATCATCATCATCATCATCATCATCATCCTCCTCCTCACCCTCATATGTTTACTTATGATTATGTTTAAGGCTTTTGTAAAGAAGACCCCAAACTTCAGTTGATGCAAACTTCTGCCTGTCAGCATGTTACACAGAGTGTGCATACTACAACAAAGAGACCAGAAAACCTATACATTATATATACATACATAACTTAAGCATACATTGTATAACATGTACAGGTAGTATTAAACCATTTCACAAATGAAAATAAATACAAAAATGATAAATTGGTTGGCTATACTTATATACTTTCAGAGAAGAACACAAAAGCAAGCAAGATTGTTTAGGATTACAAACCAAACGCAAACAGGATCACAACAATACATCGACCTTCATTGACCTAGGCCATAGACAAGAGAAGAAAAAAAGCTTAATCGGACTGGTACCCTATTGGGCCATTGCACAGCCATAAATAAAACCTACCCAGCAGACAATTTTTAAAGTTAAAATCCTTAAGGTTTTTATGAAATTGAAACTTTTCTGTGGATTTGTGGCTTTTTTTTTCATCAGTGGATCATTTTTTATTTTTAGAAGAGAATAACAAAACAAGAAGGAGCAGCCACCGTGAACTGTTAGCTGCAGGTGACAAGCAGTCACATTACATTAGCAATTAATATTGACTAACTTCATTTTGTTTGGTTGTACTGTAAAAGGATACAAAAGTTGCTGTTCTGTTGCATTTTTGACAAAGTGGCTGCTTAAGGAGTGATTGCTGTAGTATTAAACAGCACACTTGCAGTTACCACCATTAATCACGGTTGTGTTGCCAAATTAACCAGGACTGAAATCTTAAGGATAGCAACTTTACGTCCAAAAAGAAAGTTTTTATTCCAAGCTTCAAAAGCTCCTTTTCTAGTCAACTAAAATAAAAAGTATGCACATTTCAAAATTCTCTGCTCCACACAAATAAATGAAATCAGCCCAGCTGACTCAAGACTGTAATTCTTTGTTAGGAACCTAAATGTAAGCCAGCACTGTTTTCTGAGGTTACTCTGAGCAAGGCTTCAGCCATGGCACCTGCAGAGAAGAATCAGCACCAGAGTGAGAAGACCACATGGTCCAAGTGAGGTTATGCTGCACTGACCTACCCACCACCTCCCTAATGTGTCCACCTGTCTCCTCTTCCCACCTTTCATCCTCCAAATGTCTTAATTCACTCTCACGTATCGTTCCCCATGTAGTTGACAATACATCTAAACTCTACTTTGAATTACAATGACCTTTCATAAAGCACAGTGGAGGGAACGCTTGTATGCACATACTGTAGATCCTGTGTGCATTGATAGCATGCACACTGCTGCATACAAACACACACACACACACACACACACACACACACACACACACACACACACACACACACACACACACACACACACACACACACATACACAAACATGCACACACAAACAAACAAACATATTGGTCTATAATAACCCACATGCATGCATGTGCACCTGAAACATGGCAGTTGTGCATTAGGGAGACCTAGAAACATGTTATGACCATGAGAGGGGGAGGTATGGGGGTGTGTATGAGATGGATGAGAAACAAATTGACTTGGTTTATGTGCTGCTCAATGCAAGAGTCCACATATCTGTTAGCTGGAGGTCTGCTGTCCCCTCAGTAGTGTGTGATGTCTCCCTAGCAAGTGTACATGACTTGTAGACAGTCCAGGGGAGAAATTTTTTTTTTCATAGTCAAAGTCTTTTCTGGGGTTGAAGGACTTTTCTGTGGTGTACCAGCTTCGCAGTGTGTATGGTTTATGTGTTCATGAACCGAAGGAGGGAAAGATGGAGGAGCTGGAGGTTGAGAAGATTGTCCCTCTTCACTTCTTGTTGGCGATGCGTCTCTTCCTGGTGGCCAGCATGTCATAGAAGGGGTCTCTGCTAATGCTGGCCCTGGAGAAAAGGCCAATCAAAGGACAGCGATGAAATAAATAATAAGACCACATGAGAGGAGGGTCTCAAGCATCTTTGATATGGAAATGTAGGCACATTTATACAAACCCCTGCCTTAACTAGATCAAAAAAAGAAAAAAATGTTTGTGCAGTGACCTAGTTTGGTTTCCATGGTTTCTGAAAAAGCTCCCCCCCTCCCAAGTTTTTTCTTAGTACTCCGGTTTGCTGGAACCTCCTCCAGAACTCGTAGTAAAACACACAAGCACACTCTCCCTCCCACTATTCTGCAGGTTTATAGGTCTGAAGGAGGGCGAACAAAGGTGCTCCAGATTATTGACTCTTCTGCGTTCTCCTGCTCCCCGTGTTTTCTAAGAGAGATGGAAAGGCAGCCTACAATGAGAGTAAGTGAGTCAGGAAGCTATTTGGGCTCTACCGAGGAGCCCAGTTTCACGGCTGCTAAATCCTGTTAGCACCAGCACTAAGCAAGAAGAGGCTCAACCCCCCACTGCGGATATCTCTGATTCCCTTTACAACGCCACGCACTGAAGAATGAGTATTAATCTGTATTATCTGTATGTGATGACTAGCCTGCTCTTTCAAACTGCTCTATTGTCATTTTGCAAAACCCAATTTCATGAAACAAAATCTCCACTGTAAAAGTGATCAAATCCAAGAAAGGCTGCCGTGACTCATACGAAATAACGTTTCCTCCATTTCTGTCCTTAAAAATATGTAAACAACCTAATATATTTGATGGAACTGGAAATATAAAAAACATACAGTACAACACATAGCATAGCCCACTTTCTCCATTGACCCAGTTGGTCCCCCATCATCTGGGTCTGTGTGTTTGTGACTCAAGAGAAGCAGATCCAGCGTTGCCTCTGTGATCATCTCTACTTTAGAAGAGGGGAAAATCATCATTTCCATAAAACGCCTTTTATCTCCCCAGACCCCGAGTCCTCTTGGACCCCCTCTGGTGAAGCACAAGCTGCAGCTTGTTAGCTGCCGTGGCTGTGAGTACGTCAGCCCAGTTTGGAGCTGCCTCTCCTGGATAGGTTTACTGGGTTTGCTGGCTCACCCCTGGGCTGCTATAAGCAATGACTAATCCCCCATCATTTCCCCAGTGAATACTCTTTGAGAGTATGGAGAGAGGGGAGGGGGGATTGCACTATATTACAGTATACAAGTGTTCTGTTCTGCTGAGCCAACTCTCTTTGACATTGCACCATCTTCTATGCAGGCGATTACAGAGCAACATTTGGGTCACTGACAGCAAGGTTATTATTATTACTGAGAGTTACAGTATGTATGGGCTCTGACAGAAAGAAACCACACTTTGGTTGTCTGTTTTACCATTTAAATCAAATATTGTACAGAAACACAGACAGACATACTCTGCAAAACAATGACCCATATAAGTATCTTTCCTAGGTCTCTTTTTCGTCAGCATTTTTCTTACAGTCAAAGGGCCAGACTAGAGTGTAGTTTATGTCTGTACTAGCTAATAGTTTTGTATGATAACTTTTATTGAGTGGCAGCTTGGTCACTGTAATCACTGGATTACTGGAACAGTTAGACATTTTGGGAAAAATGCTTTTTTAAGAATTTTAGGCCTTTATTATATAGGACAGCTGAAGATGTGAAAGGGGAGAGACGGGGGAATGACATGCAGCAAAGGGCCACCGGTCAGAATTGAATCTGCGGCCGCTGCTTCAAGGACTCAACCAGGTGAGCTGTCCAGGCACCCCATGCTTTTTTGCTTCTTAACCAAGTATGAGATAAACAGATTGATACCCTCATGTCCGTACAGTAAATATGAAGATACAGCCAGCAGCAGGATAGCTTAGCTTAGCATAAGGAGTGGAAACAGATGGATACTGCTAGCTCTGTCCAAAGGTAACCAAATCTGCTTACCAGCACCTCTAAAGCTCTCTTATTAACACGTTATAGCTTTATTGTTTAATCTGTACAGTGAAGTATAAAAACAAGTTGGGGTTTTACAAGGGGATTTACTGTTATTACTAATGTGGAGAGTTTAGATGAATAAACCCTCTCAGCAAAAAAAACTGTTTCCCCAAATGTCAAACTATTGCTTTAATTGTGCTTGTGAGGAGTCTTACTTGATGGATTTAATCCACTCCTCTTTCTCTTCCGGCGTGGGCGCTGATATCCTGTACACAACGTGGTTACCCTCAACAACTCGCCCGTCTGCCTCCGTCTTGCAGGCTTTGATCACCTGGCCCTTGTGATTGGGGTTATAGAGCTCAAAACAGTTCTGGAGAACGGACAAAGAGCAGGGTATCAAGACATGTACTTACAATTTAAACATCCAATAAACACGGTAACAGAAGAGAAAAGACTCTAAGGGTCTCTAATGAGGTAACACTCACAGGTTTCCTGGGCTCCTCCACCTCCCTGATGCTGAGATTCTCCAGCGGGATGATCCCACGAGGCTCCTTGTCCTAAAGGAGAAACATGAGAGGATGGAGAAAAACAACCAAGTGAATACAAAGAGAGAGCGCAATTGACGGCAAAGTAAGAAGCAAGCAAACAAGAAAGGATATAAAGAGGCAAGAGGTGCATTTAAGAATCATATAAAATGAAGACGAGGAGGGAATAAACTGACAGAAAGAAAAATGAAAGAGGAGAGTAGAGGAGTAAGGTAGGGAAAAGAGGATACAATCCTCTGTGATATGTTTTGCTAGCATGGAAATCAACCTTGTCCCCTTCCTCTCATCCTTGTTGCTCTTTAACCGAGCAGATCATGTTTGTGGAGCAGTCAGACCAGAGGACGCGACATAATGATAGTGCCCTGAAGAATAATACCAGGGTAGAGAGAGGACAGTGCTGATGTAGCATCTAGCAGGGACACAGAGGCAATGATAAACATCTTCAACCAAGCACACATAAGCTTATTCTTACAGAAATTGACACAAATAGTCAAACACACATGGACACTAGCAGTCATAAAGAAAGAAATACTGATGAATAAACACTCTTTGTTGCCAAACAGGGCTGACCCAAGCCCGTTTGGAGTAACCTTTAACAAGTGCCAATGTGCTAGAACATAAATCTTGACAACTGATGACCAATAAGCATTTGTTAAACAGCAGCCACAGCAGCCACGAGTAAAAATTACAGGATACGAATATGTTGAATTTCCGTATGTTGATCTACTCCATATTTTCCCCCCTATTCATTATAATCCCAGAATTTGTTATGGCTCCCCCAAATTCCGAAAATCTTCTTCATCTGTAGACATGTGAAAACACACAGAAACCAGCACATATGCTTGCAAAGAAGCACTTTACTGATCAAAACATCATCTTAGTGTGACACTCACTGTTGTGTATTCAAAGTAGTAGAGGCAGTTGTCAGTCAGGATGAACCACCTTCTCTTCCAGGTTTTCACTCGGCCCCCTGACAGGAAGAGGAAGAGGAGACAGGAAGTCACACAAAGGCCACAGTGACAGACCGGCTGTCTCCCATCAGGAAAAAAGAGCCAGGATGTGACAATCGTTAATGAAGCTGACCCACATCTAATTTTACAGATATTATAAAGTAGTATTGTATGGATATTTGTTGCTAACTCTGACTTACAGACTTGTTATAAATCATAAAAAAGACCAAACAATGCATTTTAAATTACTGCTTCTACATGTTTGTGTTTTTCAGGTCACTGCTGTAATTCAATTTCCTGTGTAAGAAAGGCTGCTTGTCATTACCCACATGATCATGTCATGAGGCAATTAGACACACATTAATACTTAATTGACTCAATAAGCAGTACATGCCATTGAAAAGTCAATTAGTATGTTTGTCTGATCTGAAGTGTACGACAGTTTATGTAGTTTTCTACTACATGTCCAACCCTACATGTAAAGGAAGGTTTGATATGTTATGGTATGCCTCTTTTGTTTTTAAGGCTTTTTGACATGTTTTTTCTCCATGTTTTAAACTCAGTTTTTCAGATTAATGCTGCTGTGGTTGGATGTTCAAAAGTAAACCTGCAATAGAGAGAAAGTTCACTTCACTAAAATATGCAGGCAAGCCAGTTTGAAGAAAACTGAATAGTATATGATTACAATCAACCACCACTATCTCTGCTAACTTTGAACTTTGTTAAATGATGACTCACACAACTGATAAATTATTGCTGACTTTACTTATTCATTTTTAAAAGGCAACAGGATAAAACCTGATTGGCTCTCGGGAGAGGGGAGCATATAGCACTTGATAAGAACCCAACGTGGCACTTAAGTACCCTTGAATGAACACACATGTAGACGTAAGCACAAAAACACACACACACACACACACACACACACACACACACACTAAACCAGAGCAAGTTCACCATCTTCAATGTTAACTTGTGCAAACTATGAGTGCAAACGTCCAACACATTTGAAGCGGAATTCAGCCTCTGGCAGTGACTGCAGTGTTGGAAGAAAACACCACTTGCTGACACTGAGGAAGCTCTGTGGAGACACATGTACGATGTGTGCATGCAGGCTATGAGAAAGACCTTTGAATGCAAACCTAAGCTCACACACACTTGCACAAAACATGAATCAAGACGTGCACTTGAGCACAAGCACTTTATAATCATTTCCTGTGTGTGTGCTTTCACCTAATATTCCTGATTAGTTCCTCTCAATACTAACCATCCCTTACGGTCACAACACTTCTTACTGCAGCATTTCCATCCTGTTTTCGTGGCACCCCACATGATCCTATATGGGCCACACATAATTACAAAAGCTCTTTTGTAAAGTTTCCTTACATTTCAATAGACTCTGGCTATTGAATAAGCTTGGCCACATTTCCGCTCCGTGTAGAGAGATTTGCTAAAAAAAAGGCATTTATTCCTTTACATCCTCCAGGGTTTATTTTTAGAGCGTTAATTTAGAAATATTATAGCGAGAACTGGTGTGGGAAATGGCTCCAGGGAGGAACAGCACTAGAATATAATCACGTTAGGTCTGTGAGCCACAATGGGGCTATTTGCATTCATACTCACTAGTTTGATGAGACTAAAGAGACGTTACACACAGGGAGAGGAATGTGTGTGTGAACATAGTAATAAAACTGATCACCTGCAGTGTGTTTGCCCTTTAACTTTTGACAAACAGTATCCAGGCTATTCAAGTTTTATGTTGTAATAAATCAACCTCTAACAACAATTAAAAGTGCTGAAAAAGGGTTAATGTCTTTAATGTAGTGTGAACTGCAGAGCAAAGGAGCAAGGTCCAAATCAAAACTATGTGTTAACAGACAGGAACGAGAAAGCAAAATAAGAAAACAGAAATAAGAGCATAAATTATTACCTCATTAGGAAAGCATACAACCACATCCAATCCCTGGTACGCAACACACACCAACAACTCATACACAACAAATACATATAGTGTGTGTTTCTTCCTAAACTACATTAAGATGATGACGATGCCCATGTACACAAAAGAACATGTCTGAACCATTTTTCACACATAATATAAAACGTTTTTTATAAGAACTGATGTGTGTGGTGAGAATGTGCACACGTTATGCATAGTGCAGACCATACATACACATAAAGCGAGGTGGAAATTAAACGTATGTAACCCTGTTTTGTTGATGGGTAGTATTCGGGCTACAGTTCCTCATGGATACATCTTTTTTAATTATGGCAAAAACAGTAAAACACCCAACATCACTCTTTCTTCTAGGTTCACATTAGACTCTCTACTCTGTGTTACTGTTACACTCATATCTGTCACTTTAAAACAATGGCAGGTAGGGACTAAAATGACTCTGAGGCAAGGGGACAAAAATAAGCAACTTAAAGGTTACACATAAATATTAAAAATAATAGTTAAAGTGTTGTAAATAATAATACAATAAAAACTGTTCTAGAGATGTTGAAAATTCTGCAGCTGTCCAATATATATATATATATATATTTATTAAGATATAATTTACCACAGTGTAGTGTACAGCTCAAGTACACAATATAAACTTCAGAAATCAAAGTAAACCAACATACCATGTATACAGTAACTAAGCTCCTACGAAGTTAGGGGGCAGAATCTAATAATAATAACTTTCTTGTCTACGATGAGATAATTTATACACTTACTTTCAATTAACTACTTTGATCAATGTTATTATTTCTACTTACATTGGCAACATGAGTTTATTTCTGTATGTTTATATGTTTTTCTCATTTGAACATTTATTGTGAACCGTTGCGATATGCTCTTTTCATCGACAGGTCTACAGACTGGTGGAGCAGCCAGAGGTATTGATATGCAAAGAGGTGATTAATGGTGTCCCAACATCCATTTTGTGACTTTATAAGAAAGAGCCACACATATAAACAGCTTTATAAATGTGACAAAAAGAGTGTGTTTGCATAATATCTGGCTTCATGTGACATAACTCTGCACACGCACATATGCATCTCGACTTTAAGATGAAAGTTCAATAGCATTTTTCAGCTTTTGTTCCAACATATTAATCAGGTAAATGTATGAATCCCACCTTTATCTGCTACACAAAATGTTACCAGTGATGATCTGTTCCAGTTCACTGAGTCTAAAACATGATACATTACCTCATCAAGTGAGAGAGCATGAGTGATATTGACCTCACTCTGTCCTAAAAGTCTCTCTCGACTGTTAGAATAAAGCCATAGTTGTAGTGAGGATGAGTAGGAGAGTAATCAAATCAAATCATTCAGGATGTCTTGCATGCAGGGGGGATGTGCAGAGACACGCACACACGCGCGCGCACACACACACACGCACGCACGCACGCACGCACGCACGCACGCACGCACGCACGCACGCACGCACACACACACACACACACACACACACACACACACACACACACACACTAACCTAATTTAAGCAGCCAGCCCTCTCTGTCTGGGTTGAAGAACGTGTGCGTCAGGTCATTCCCATCATCCTCTGGGATCTTAAAGGGTTCGCTCTTGATGCTGTCATATAGATTCTGAACGGAGAAAGGAACCAAAAAGAGAGGAAGATTATGGAACAGAAATGTTCACATTAACCCCAGAAATGTTCACATTAACATTCCAGACTTCCTGTCTCCAGACACTCAACCCAGCCTTAAGATTATCGGTGCATTAAACAAGACATTGACAGATTCTATTTCGGTGTCAGAAAGTGAGAGACATTGATTCATACCTCAATGACTCAGGGAGCTTCAACAAAGTGTCTTTTTTTACTTACGTAAAGGAAGCCAAGGGCACTTTGGTAAAAAAGTCAGCCTACAGTATGTGGGTAGATTAACTTCCTTTTTTGTGTTTTTCTCTGAAATATTACACAAGATCATTAGAATCAGTACCTGAGGGGGAAGATCTAATTCTGCTGAGCTACAACATCTCAATTAGTGATGCGTGACTGGAGAAATTCCTTTAGGTTTCTTCTTCTGTGCACACTACATTGGATACATTTGTCATACCTAACCTAACTAATAAAGTCATAGCTCTCACCCTGAGTAGCTCCTCTGGGAGGTCTCCCCCCTCATTGATCCCTCTGTTCATGGAGATAAAGCGCTCCACGGGGGGCTTGTCTCTGACGTTGGGATTGTGCAGGCTTGTGTTCAGCATAATGATGGCAAATGATAGGACATAGCAGGTGTCTGTGGAGGTAATTAATTATACAATGTTTGTTATGGGGAAACATAAAATACAGCACAATCCCACATCTCTTTGTGTGTGTAGAAAAACTTTCCAAAATGTAAGGATTAGTGTGGACATTATTAAAATGATTGATCTTTTGTCACTAAGTATAAAGTATATAAACTAAATTATTGATATTGTAATACAAAGAGATCCTTCACTTATATTTAAATTCCAAACATTTTCTTCCTCAAATTCTATTGTGAAACTCAAACTCAGCTCTTATTAAAAGTGTATCAGTGGGCTGTACAGTGGAAGGTATTTCACTCATTTATTATAATGCTATTGAAATGACAGCACAATTGATTTGTGATCAGCAATCCATCAGCAGATTTTCTCACAAAAATGTAGGACTCAGTCTAATAAAAATGAGAGTTTAATCAACAAAGAGCCCCATATTCTGGGACACACAGGCGGCTTTGGAGGGCTGCAGTCATGAACACACACACACACACACACACACACACACACACACACACACACACACACACACACACGCACACACACACACACAAATCCACATCATAACTCCTGCTAACCATCCTCCACCTCATCCATCCACACACTAACTGCCCCAGTCAACATCCCCTGCATTGTAACTTACGACCCTGAGCGCACCGGTCCTGAGAGATGACCCATAACTAAGTCTGGGTGTGTCACCATTGCACCACATCAATATTCATGACCTGAGCTGTCACCTGTGTCCCCCTCAGCACTCGCTTGGTTAACACAGGAGCATAAGACGATGTGCAACGGGCTGAGATTGCACTAATGACCACTGACCGACGATCGATTTCATTATCACTGCTGAAGACACCAATAGTGAACACACTGCAATTGGTGAGGAAGCTGCTAACTACGGTGGAAAACGGCAAAGGAAACAGACTGTTGCTCCAGTCAAGTTATGATTCTCTGAAAGCAGATATCTATGTAGTCAGAAAGTGTCTATTTTCTCCAGCATTTTAGGAAAAATCTCCATGGTCGTTGCCACATGCTAGATGTCTGCTGGGGGAAGACATTTATCTGAGGCTGAGGTGGTCTGGCTGGCCCATATTATCTATGGACTGTCTAGCTGAGTCTGACTCATAAGTCTGCTGCAGTGTGTGTATGTATGTGTGTGTGTGTGTGTGTGTGTGTGTGTGTGTGTGTGTGTGTGTGTGTGTGTGTGTGTGTGTGTGTGTGTGTGTGTGTGTGTGTGTGTGTGGTACCTGTGGACTGGAAGACACCGGGATTGCATTGGCAGTACCTGGAGGCAAACGCCTCCATCATACGATCAATCTTCTGGGCTTCGCCAGGAAGTCTGAAGCTCCACAGAAACTGCCTACAACATCAGGAACAGAGAGAGAAAAGTGAATAACAGATCATAAAATATTGCAGCAGTTGTGGCCGGGTTGGCTCAGTGGCAGAGCAGGTGCACATATACTAAGAGGTTTATGCCTCGACGCAGAGGTCCAGGGTTCAAGTCCGACCTGTGACAATTTCCTGCATGTCTTCCCCCTCTCTCTCACCTAGCTGTCCTGTCAAAAATTAAAGGTGGAAAAGCCCAAAAGAATAATCTTTAAAAAATATATTGCAGTGGTTGGATATTCAATCTAAACTACAAACCCTACTATATGTCTCAGATGTTTGTTTGTTTTTCATTAATCTTTCGTGAATGCAGCATAATCCAGTGTTATGACCAACATTAGCACTGCATAAAAAAACACCATCATCCCATTCTTTTTTAATAATTCCAGTGCAGAGGCCTCCAGCAAAAACAATTACAGGGTCATCTGCAAAGAAGTTGAACCAGGCTAAACTTTTGCCGTGACACAGCCTCGTCTGTCAGGGCGTTGCATTGACCGATTCAATCAAATTCATGCTAGCGCTCATTCCTGGTTTGTAGCATGCATGACATAATTCTACAGTTTACCTTGTGCAATTGTACTGTAATAATGTGTCCAAAATCCTTTCTCATAGTATTATAAACCACTGTAGGAAGACTCCCACGCCAACACAGACCCTTGCATTTCTTTAACACAGTGCTATATTTGGTCGTTAACTCACCTTAAGGCTTGTACGAGGTTGAGGTCTGCAAACTCATGAAGCTCCACAAACGCCTGGAGGACCTTGATGTTAAAGTCATCCCTGAAGGAGAGCAGGGTCACGCATGTTTAACTATTTACACTCTTTCCAGTCAAACAGAAACAAAAGAAACTGTTAATACGGAATTCATTTCGGAAATGTACTACAGTGACAATTTCATACGTTTTGGGGGTCAACATGGAAAGTAAATGCAGCCATGTCACAGCACTCGTTTCAGACAGAAAGCCACTGTGTTTGCAGGCAGGATAAAATCCCTGTTGTTTTGACAGTCCTATCCCCATTGATTTCCCTTCGATAGGAACCACATGTCCGCTCAGTTATTTTACTGGCCCCGTCTCCCGTCGCTGCTCCGCTCCAGAAATCCAGACCACCAATTTCCTGGAGCTTTATGCCCTTGTCTGAGCACATGCAGTGCAGATCTGAAGGAGATGGGGAGAGGAAAAAGAGAGGTGGAAGAAAAACAGAGGGAAACTGGAAAGCTCACCGTTCCCCTAAGTAGTCCCCGATGACTGTTTTGTTGAGCCCCTCGCCTTTGTAGAGGAACTGTGCGATGTCCTCTGGGGTGTTCTGGAGAAGATCGTTCTCAAGAAGAAACTGGATCCCCTGTTAAAAAAAAGAGTGCACTTTTACACTTCAGTTACCTGTTTTGGTCTGTTTTAATAGCCCTGATAGATGGCTTGGGGATATTTTAAAATTGTATTCAAGATGCTCAATCAAATCATGTGATATTGATTCTGAACAATCGGTTTAGGACTAGGCCTGACCTTTTTAGGGTCCATGTTGAATTTCTTCCTCCCCATGGCGATCTGTTTGTTTCTTTGCGTGGTTTTGCTGCAATAAAAAAAAAAACACAGACAAATCCATCACGTTAAGGGTGTCCCCAGGCTGCATGTTGTGTTTGTTCTGAAGGTAAGTTTGGGATGGGTCCATCCAGGACGTAACATGACTTTGTTTATTTACTACTCCGTCACAGTGTGTGTACAGTGGGTTTAACCTGAAATAACTGGAAATAGGCTAAACATGTCTAACGTAACATCACCTGTCCAGCACTTGTACATAAACAGTTTAATCTATCCTGCAGCCATTTGGATGTCACTCTTCCTGAAAACATTTTGCATGCGCTCCAAAGGGAAATCTCCACCTTTGTGTGTGTCTGTGCATGATCCCTATGCTTCCTGTGTGCCCAAAATAGCCCAAGCCCCTTTGCCAGCTGCACCTGAGACACACACACACACACACAGACTGTTTGGCTAATGTTGAGTCAAGGGACTGTCCCGCTTCACTCCTCAAACAAAAGGGGATTAACACACATACACACACACACACACACACACACACACACACACACACACACACACCGACAGGTGTGAGGCTCATGGAAGGAGCGACAACATGGCTCAATGGCTTTGAAAAGCAGAGGAGGCTAAACAAAAGAATGAACTAGTCCTGAAACGAGTCAATGAATCAAAAGTCAACTGACAAAATAGGAGGATGGGCTAATTTTTCCAGTTTTTTTTATCAGTGTACATTTATTTTCTTTGGGTTTTGGACTGTTTGTCAGACAAAATAAGCAACGTGAAGCCATCAAAATGGCAAACATTTGCTGGTACCAGCTTTCTAAATGTCACTATTTTCTGCTTTACCCTGTTTTATATCATTTTAAACTGAACATATTTCGTGTTGGACTGTTTGTTGGACACAACGAAAAATCTGAATATGTAATCGTGGGCTCTGGGAATTTATGATGGAAATTTTTCTGACATTTTACAGACAACACAGCTAATCAACTTTTATGGAAAATAAACAGCAGAATGATCATAAAAACAATCATTACTTGCAGCCTTTTAACAATTAATTAATTAGTGAAGAAAATAAAACTCACCTCTCCCCTACACAGGTTAGCTGCTCGATCTCAGTCATTACCTCTGCAATCTCAAACTTCAGCCGCTGCAGAGAAGAAAACAGAACAATGACTTATTTACTTATTTCATAAACTAGAACTTGAGTTTTATTTATTCTAAAAACAAAATAGACAGGGGAGGACAACACAGATCCAGCTGCAGCTCTCAATGAACAAGTAAATACTGTCAAGGAGGTTCCTAATTTGATAGGTACATAATATTTCATAGCAAAGAGCATTCTTCTTTTAGGGTTTCCTTATAGTTGGGGATGTGTGATATAGTTAAATATTACAATATTACACAATCTTTATAAAATCATCCTAACAGGGCATGTCTGCCCTTATTAGTGGACAGTTGGGAGGCGACATGAAGTGCTCGATAGCATTACTTTTCTGATATATAGACAAAATCACACATTACATATACAAACTATTGTTCAATGCCAATATGTAACTTTGTTCAGCACTACATCAGAAGAGTCTTCAGACTCAATAATTAATAAATACTTCAATAACTCATTTTATTAGTTTCCAATTTGATCATAATGCCCAGCCCTACTTACGAAAACTTTCTGCTGCTTGAGCAAATAAAAACGTCATCGTTAGGCCGTTACTCACTTCAATATCATCCAGAAGCTCTTTTTTCCTGCGTCGTATGTTCGACAGCTCATCTCTTTCCTCCAAAGACAGGTCCTCAGGTACTGAAAATACAGGGAGAAGGGAAAATGAAAGAGCATATGTGAGCGAGAGAGGGAGGGGCAGGCTTATAAGGATGGATTAAATTAATTCACCTTTCGACCAGTCAGAGTCACAGGGATTAAGCCGGGCATACCTGTTCAATGAGCCATCCTAAAGACATTACTCATGACCTAAATTAATACACTAACAGAGAGGAGTTCATACACTCTCAGTTATGTTTGTAAAATGTGAACTCAGTACATTCATTCTTTTTTTAAATCTATTTACCATTTAGGTCTTTGGTCTGTGCATATTTTGCCCACTGCAGGTTGACTTCCCCGCTCATCCAATCACCAAACATAGCAGTAAAAAACAATTAGAATCTATTGTTGAACTCTTGAACTCTCCTCTTTGGAGTAAGGACATACTGCCTTTCAAAACTGTGACTGGAGCAGGCTTTGGAAAAAGATTTATTTATTTATAGAAACAGATTATCACATTGTTTGGGAATGCTTTGTCTTTGGAAAGTAGTAAGCATGATTATATCATATATATTATAGGTAAGAATTGTCCTAAATTATAAATTCTTTGCTTAATCTATCATCTCACAGGTCTGGCAGAGGCAAAGACAGCTTTGTGTTCACTGGAAAAGGCCTCATATGTTTTCTCAAAGACATTGGTTACTTTCATGGTCAGACATTATTTATTCAGAACAAAGGGCTGCCAGAAAACATGGGGCGAAGGTATTTGGGACAGGCGGAAAACAAGTTGTGAACACAACGTTAAGATATTATCACCTTTTAAGATGATATGGGGAATTTAACAGTTGCATATTTACACATCCAGCAGTTACGGAGCAATTATATCACTATGTCGAGTCATGTTTCTGGCTACCTGGTGAATGTAAGTCCAATATTCACTTTCCTTTTTAGATAGACCTTAACAGTCCCGCCCACAGCCAACTCCGGAAGTAAGAATACAATACAATTTCTCCATTGACAATTGGAGTATAAGCCATAAAATCTTAACCGTCGATGGTAGACTTAAAACCAGCTACGACATGACTAAGCGATTATATATGCTCATATAGATGCCAAAAGTTCATGGGGCACCAACCTTGTTTTGAGATAAATGTCTTTTATTCGCAATGTCTTGGATAAGAACTTCATTATCCACAATCCTAAGCATAACAGCAACATCTCTGATTTGTCCAACTCGTTGTTACCATAGAAACGTTTACCTTACCCGCAATCCGTGAACGGCTAGAGCGAGCTTCTGCCATTGAAGTCTATGATAGTTTATGTACACGGTATTGTACCTTTGCCTTTTTTGCCGTTTTCAAAATGTTTTTTTGCGCCAAATCAAATGTGTTATGCTCACTATTCATCTCGTAGCTGGTTGGCTAGGTTCCAGACTTAAAAGTCTTTATATAAGCAATTTTCGAAACGTCAATGAAACAACTGAATGGGGAACAACACTTCCGGAACCAGAGCCGTTAAAAAAGTGGGCGGTCACTGTTGAGCTCTATTGTGCAGCCATATTGTCGTCTTCTGTCTTCATATGTATTGTGTTTGTTTATATCTCATGTCGTTTATTTATAAATTCATTTAAAAAGTACCATTTCCCACCTTTATACAGCACCTTTACAGTATATACAGTTTTACGCATTTATAATATATAGCAGGTGTTAGAAGTGCTGTAGGCTATTACACAAAAGCCACATACGAGGAAAAAGTTTCTCATGAGAATTTAAATTCCAAACCAAATTAAAACCACAGAAACATCCCTGTTGGAAAGCAGATCACTTCCATAAATAACATCCTGGGCTTGACACGCACACGCACACACACACACACACACACACACACACACACACACACACACACACACACACACACACACCACTGAGCATCTGGTGAGTCCTGCCCCCTCAAATATTGGCTTTCAGATAGTCGACTCTCGTCGGGCCCTCATTTGGGGTAATTAACACTGCAGAGAGAGAGCGGCACATCACGCAACATGTGTGTTTTAAAGCATGAGCACACAAACACTGTATACACAGGTGAGTACACAATATACACACCATGCATACAGAATTTACACTTCACACACATTACATGTATTTTATTCTACACTGTGGGTCCCCAGGAGCCACCTCCTTATCTTTCATTTAACCGTGCCATGTCAACCTCTAACCCCCCCCCTTCCAGATCCCTCAGGAGGACCTCCCCCTCTCTTCTCCAACACATCAGAAAAGAGCAATGCATCTGAGAGCAGGCTGACAGGAATTAGGTCATTTTCACATGGAGCTATACCAGATTGTGCTTCTCCTACACTGTTTCTCTCTCTCTCTCTTTCACACGCACGCACACATACACACACACACACACACACACACACACACACACACACACACACACACACACACACACACACACACTCCCCCTCTATCTTTCTCTTTGTCCGCCTCCACCCCAGTGCTTGAAGTGGGGGTGAGAGCACATTCAAATCCCCCAACGAATCATACCGCTAAGCAGCTTTGCAATTCAGACGCCCCCCTCTCAATGTTTCCCCTCTGACTGTAAATAATAGAAAAAAAAAGTAAAGTTATTTCCTCTCGTCTTATCTATCTACTGCATCTCTCTCTCACACCCTTTAAATCATTCCATCCCCTCAGTCTTGCTCTGTAAGACAAAGTGACCATGGACTATTAGGTTATTATGTTCTGAGGGCTCGGAGCTCATGTTATCACAGACGAGCAGCCAGTCAAGAGAGCTGGGATCCAGATGGCTGTGTGATCACTTCTCTCTCCCACAATGATGCTCACACAGTATCTTCCAACTTCTACAAGATGAAACAAAAGAAGAAAGGCAGAGGAGAGAGAAAGAGAACTACTTTTTAAAAGATATATGAAACTTAAAAAGATGCTAATGGAGTATACATACCATGTCTACCAAGCATTGTACAGCTGAATGATGACTCACCCTAATTGTTCAAGATATATAAAAAAGGTTATTTTACTGGCTTCACTGCAATAAAGAAAAGTCCTTTGTGATAGAAATGTTGATTGTAAATGTCCTTAATGGCAGTAAGACAGCTGCTGCTGATTTAATGGAATCCTATATTTATTGTAAACTGTAAGACTGAAATTGTTAAGTATAGACTGCCAAGTACATTTTTTGTAATTTTTGTCAAGTGGCAATAAAAGTGGGAGGGAGGTTGTTGGGGACTGTGTGGGTGGATGAATTGGATCTCTGTAAAGGATTTTGTTTTCCCTTTATTTCTTGCCTTTATTTTTTTATTTTTTACTTTTGTATTTTTACAAAAAACTAAAACATTTTTGTTCAGATAGAACAAGTGTGCAATGAAGCGGGATGAAGCAAATGTTTCAACTTGAGCAAAAATGTACGAGTATCCCGTAGATTTACGGATCTACTTTTTAAACATCCAGAGACAAGATGAAAAAGGAAATAGACTGAAGGAAACTAACAGAAAAAACAGGTGAGAACAAACACCTGAACACCTTTATTTTGTAATTGAACGTGAAAGTGTTTTTTGACTGATACAATTTCGACCTGAGAGAAGTTTTTGACCTTCGAGACAGTAGTTGACAAAAACAATCTCACTACGAGGTCCATTTGGTATCTGTTTTGGAGCTTTCAATCCTATCACACAATATTCCTCAGCAGATGGGAGTTTGCCCATTTTTGGAAACTTAGCATCTTAACAAATGTCTAATAGATTGGACCCCCAGTGAAGTCTGTGGGGTTGAAGAGGGGGAAAAGGGAGACTAGTTTTAAAGCAAAAGGATGCTCTCAATGCCAAACAGCAAAGAAAGGGAGAAACTCAAGAGTGATGTATGAACAGATAACAGCACACCAGACATCTTCACACTCTGCCTCCATTAACTTCTTTCTTTACCTTCAGTTAAACAGCCTTATAAAGCAGTAATTGTGGAGCAAAGAGACCCTGCAGGCAACCTACGTCTGTAATGTGCAAAAAGAACTCCATCCCTCCTACTCTGGCTGGAATGGGACAAATTGTCTGAGGAGACTGAATTTGTTTGTTTGTTTGTCTGTATTTCGTAGCATGAGGAAAATTCAGAGTAATCTGATATCATTGTGAGGACAACTACTACTGTACAGCCGAGACTGGACATATGATGCATTATGCATGAAAGTCTAGGAATCTGTGAGTGTGTGTTTATGTGTGCGTATTCCCATAGAGAGCAGCCCTCCTGATAAAAAAAATCCATATTAGGTTATATATAAACACTCCATGCTTAACCCCAGGCACGGCCACATAGATTACAAATGCAACACCACTCAGCCTATTCATGTTATAACTTAGGGGGCTGCTGTTCCAGTTACAATCAATACATCATCATAATAGTTCAAACTTGCATGCTTAGCCTTCCCCCCTACCATTGCTCTTAAGGCATGCATGGATGAGTAACTACCACTGTGCTCAAGTTTTCTCCAACAGACACGTGGTCCAGAATGTTTTAAAGGAAAGGTCATTGAGGTTGTAACTTCCTCTTTCAAATCTCACAATCACTTTTAGCTCTATTCTCCTAGTCAACCATAACCAGCCGGGTCAACACCATCTCCTGGGGTTAGAAGAAAGGTCAGGAGCCAAGTTCAGCAAGGCTCAACGTGCAGCTAAGGCAGCTAAGGTTGCTCACAGCATGTTAAAAAAAAAGCATATTATTAATTTTCTTCTTTTTTTAAAAATTTGCCCCAAAGCTTACAGTTTGTTTGGCTGCACTGTAAACAGATACATGAGTTACCAGTAGTAGAAAAACATAGCTTCTGATCAACCAGGACTGAAATCTGAATTATCAAAGTATTAAAATGCAAACATTTTCACAAAGTAGGAAAAGTTGATCACTCTTTAGTCTTAATCCAGGTCATTGTCAATTCAGATTACAGTTGGTATATTATTAGTGGTAGAATCTCATGACTCCATTATAACTGTCTGAAACTTGCCCATGCTCTAGACAGTCATAGGGTTAATAAAAAGTAAAAAACATCACATGCAAATTATTCATGCCACCAATAACAGAGGTTGTTCCAGCTCAATGACGTTCTTTGTTGGAGTCACTGATCACTGTCTCAGTTACTGTACATAAACACAACTATTAATACTTTATACTTTAGCATGGTGTCAGCAGAAGTGCTGCTCCACATGTTAGACCTGCTGCCTGATCTGTGGTTGAACCTTTAGACCTCAATCAACTGAAAACTACTCAGGGTCTTGAATAATACATTACTGCCCGGTTCCTCACTCCAGTCCACAGTCCGGACAGGAAGACCTCAGTTGATACAGTTTACTGTCTAATGCTTCTGGAGATAATGGAGAGATTGTGATCTGATTCACGTGACCGACGGGCCTTTATTGGCAGACTAAACGCCTTTGACAGTCAAGCCTTTCCAAAATCCTTGGCATCAAGGTCAGTGGAGAGGATGGTTTTACATGCTGATACCCCAGTTGTATTGGGTTATGATTACTGAATGCTCAACTTGGAGAGTCATAATACTATGTCAATGTGGGTTCCAATAATGTTTCATTTAAATAATATGCCCAATTCTCAAAAATGTTGACGGATATAAGAAAGCATGCATTAATTTGTGCAATTCTACTTTGAATGGAAAGCAAAGTAAAATACGGTCTGTTTTGCAGCTATGTTCGCTTTCATTTATATCTCAGGCAAGATTGCATCAGCCGCAACATGTAAAATATATACTACTCTTGTATGTCCAACAGCCATATTGTTAATAGTTCGAGCATTTATTCAGGAGCTGTAGCTAATTAGCCAAAATTTACAACCACCAGTAAAATCTTTTAACCTTTAGAGGCCGTCAGTCGACCTAAAACTCATTTTGGTCAACTCCTTTGCTAAAAACTTCACTTAACCAAACCTGTATTGTCCTTTTGAGAGTGACAATCCCTGCCAAAGTGAAATGCTTCCTGATTTTCACTAGTCTTGATGTGTGACAATGGAGGGGATGTCTGCCGTGATTAGGGCTTCTGGGCTGGTCTTCTCGTAACAATAGCAACCCTGTGAGCATGACGAGGGCAGAAGCCGTTCCCACCGCAGGCTAATTAGAGAGCACTTATGAGTTCACAACACTAGATTATGGCGTGGTTGTTTCATATTTTTGCAACCCAGCTGAGTTAACAGTGATGTAAAAAAGCTGGTTTAAGCTGAGTGTGTTAGAGTCGGTGACACACTGACAAACAAAACTCCAAAGGGCTCATGTTCACATTTGCAGGTACATAAGACACCTATAGATGATACAACATAACACTTTCACAAGAAAAATCCTTCATTTTTATTTTCTGCATAAAATACATACCACATCGCCTTTTCTCCTCTCCAGTTGCCATGATGACTGACATGCCATCAGCAGAGGTGTCTGTGTCCTTATGATGGTCAGTACCGTAAGTGTCAGTACTGTAGCTGCCTGCTGTAAGAGCTTTTAGCAGCTTGTTTCCAGCGTGTGTACTCTTGCAATTGTGGCTGGTAGGTGTGTAGTAATTGTTTTCCCCTCTCGACGTTACTCCTACTCACAGCTCTCAAGCATGCAGAGACACACACTCACACACCAAGCACGCACACACACGCGCGCGCGCGCACACACACACACACACACACACACACACACACACACACACACACACACACTTTGACAGTTCCTGCCTCTTGACAGATGACAGTAATGGTATGAAAATAGCCCACATTCCTCCTTCTGCAACCGCCCAGCCTGGTCCAACCAGCTCTCCATACACCTCCTCTAGTCTCATTTTATCAACTTCTGCATTTTTTTCAACTCTTACACTTTGCTCTTCTGCTTCAACTCACTTTGTTTTTCTTTAGACACACACAGAGCTGAAAATCACCTGAAGATCACTTGCCCATCATTAGCCCTAAAACTACCAAAAGACCCATCTTCGCTTCACAAGGGCTTCTGGCTATTTTTTACGCTGATGATGGGGTTTTTGCTTTCATTTCACATCAGATCAGCAGCGCTGAGGGTGCAGCCACAACAGCAGAGTGCACTTGTTTAAATACAATCCATTCACCTTAAGAACAAATGCTACAACTTGTATGAGGCTGGAGTAGCAGCTACTCCAGTCCATAGTGCTTAGGTTACTGTCCCCTTTACTGAGTCACTTTTTACACTATTCTGAGGTTTCATTAGCCACTATTGCAAACATTAGATTTACAAATATGACTGTGCCCTTTTAGTATAAGTAGTGACTCAGAATTTGTCCACAAATACAGTGCATCAAACTACATATGCTGAACTGCAAGTTCGTTTTTTTAAAAGACTTATTTGCTGTGTGTTTCTGCTATAACCACTAAGGAACACATATCTCATCCATTATGTTTACTAGTTCTTTCTTTACATTACAACACTGGGCTAGTTTCCCATTTGCCTCATGATCCTGGCTTTGATAATACTGATTTTCACTGATTGAACGCATAAAAGAATTATGATTTACGTATTTATTTTGTCAGTAAATCAAATGTCCACAATGGAATTTCATGACCAGCCAAACTAAGCAACAGCACACTTCCATTCACTCCCAAATGAAAACCTTGGGAGCTCTGGTTAATGATGACCATCTCGCCTGCGATTCCACCAGCTGAGGCTGTACAAAGCGGCAGCATGCTTCAATGCTCAGAATGAAAATGCTAACATGCAGGTGCAAATCCACCATCATAATAGCAATGCGCCAAGGTACAAACGTGCCTGGCTTTTAAAGGGAATGGCAGATGACACTCTGATTGGTTTGATGCATGTTACGCCCAAAACACACCTATGAATTAATGAAAACACTAAGTACAACCCTTTTGAACCATGCACCCAGCGCACGGACCCTTTTTTCCGCCGTCAAACTAGCAAAAGTGGATTTGGACACGCACCTGCGCCACGCGCTTCACGCCATGCGCTTAGATCGTTAAAATAGGGCCCTGAGAGTAAAACACTAGCATCAAACACCAATACACAAATACAAACTTTTAATCTTAACAGTTTGAATAATGTAAGTGACTTCACATTAATCATTAGTTTCTTTAAAGAAAAGAGGGAAATTATTTCACGCAAACATTTTTATTTTATAACATACCAGTTTTTGTAGGAAACAAAAAGGAATGAAAATCAGCAGTTTGCTTCAATAGATATATAATTTGATTTTGCCTGTAGTAGTTTAATGACATGATGATGATGATGAAAAAAAGGTAAAGGTACGTAATAACAAAGAACATTACAGTAAATGTCCTCTCTTGCCATGCACCTGCATCATCTAGAAATACAAATGAATGTGGTGTTTCCATTGCTTCCACCTCCATTACTTTCTGAAAAATAGTAAGTCGCAGTTTTACTATAGTAAATGCAGTGTTTTTCACGTTGTTTTATAGCTGTGTATGAAAGCTCAGAAATCTTACCTGGACATGTTGGTATCTTCGCTCTTTTACCTGTTTACTGTTTCTCTCGAACAGTGTAGTGTATACAGTAATTGATTCATTCTTATTTGGTGTTTCTTTATTGCCAAAAAAGTCTTTCTGAGTTTTCCCTATATATATACAGTATGTGTTCACTAACAAGTCTTTCAGTTGAAATTGCAATTAGCAGTGTTTATAAAATTCAACAGACTGAAATCCATTCTGTTTTGAATGTATGGTTAACAGTTTTGACAGCAGTGTGTTAGCATTTGAACAAAGTGCTGTGAATCCACAGTGTTGTGCAGGTTGTGGTTAAAGTCATGGGATAAGTGTGTAGAGTTTTGAAAACTGTGTTCAAGCAATGAAAAACAAACTAGAGTTTGGTTCACATGAACTGCTGCTGTGCATACTGTAGTTAGAGTTTTGCACATGTAGCTCCAGTTGTGCCCACTGTTGTTTAGCAATTGAAAAAAAAAAAAAGTAGTTTGTAGTTTAGCATGTTAGCATGCTAACATTTGCTAATTTGCTAAACACAAACTACAGCTGAGGGTGATGGGAATGTGATTAGTTTTTCAGTTATTTATGTGAAACTTCTGACCTGCTGGTGGCGCTAGAGAAAAATCTAATAATCACCACAGTCACTAGTCTTCATCATCTGGGAACTGGATAACTGAACCAAATTTCATGGCAATCTGTCCGATAGTTGTTGAGATATAATAGTTTGGATCAAAGTGTTTGACAGACCGACAGCTAGCATGGCTAAAAACAAAAGAGGTTGAAAGGTTTCACCATCATCCGCAGAAATTCATTTGTTCTTGATGATAATTGTCATGTTTGTATTTAAGTAATGTAATGTAATGTAATGTAATATGTGAACTTTTGTCACACACTGCCCCCAGAAAGGCCTAAAAATGCTAAACAATTGTCTCTTTCCATTGTTTGTTGGCCTAAAGAAGTTACAGAATGTTCTCCAAGTCTTCAGCAGTCACTTGTTGTCAGCTCTCATCAAGAGACATCCACAGCGTTCCCTTTATGAAAATTCGATTTCAATGAAAAATCAGAGGTTACATCAAACACAACACAGCCTATAACACAATCCCTTGAAGTAAGACAGTCTCTTCACAGAACCCACTAGTCACAGTCACTTATTCATGAACAAGTACTGCATTTGCCAAATTTCAGAAAGAAACGCTTACCCTTGCCTTTGAATTTGAAAAACAGCTTCTGATTGGTTTATTTTTGGGCCATCATATGTAAGAATACTCAGACAAAGTGGTTTTGGCAGCAGGATTCCTTGATCTTTATCTTTGCCTAATTACGAGCTTGACTGCGAGTCTTTCATTATGATTGTTGATCTTACCACACACGTTATTTCCTCTACAGCAAAGTACTGCCTCATTCTTACTAAATGCATATTTTTTCTTACACAGCGTTTGTCTGTCTGTCTGTCTTTCAGCCATCCATCGACTGCAGAAACTTTTTCTTATCTCATCACCTAGTCTACATCCTGCTAAGTCTTTTGCTTTTTTTCCCAAAGGAAGAGCAGAGACATTTTGAAAAGAAGATGGTGATCTTGGCAGCCTGCCATTCAAACAATACAGGATCTGTTGGTTGACAGTGATAACACCTTATTGCTTGGTTTTGTCTCTTGATCTTGTTGTACATAATGTCCTTCAATCTCACACTCTGTCTAGACAAGAGCTTTCCTAATTGACCAATGATTCAGCCACACAATACTAAACCTGCATATGTGGGGCCAAACTAAGCCCTGAAGAATTTTCTGTCAGATCTGTTGAAATGACAGCAATGCTCCCTATTTCTTTAATAATATCAGCACTCCACACAATGTCACCTTCCCCTACCAGCATGCACGACTGATCACAAGACTCACCGCTCGCCTTGCCGTTTACAACAGTGGTTCCCAAATTATAATCCAATAATATAATATACATTATTCTAAAATTACTTTTACCTTTGATGCTTAAAGTATGTTTTGATGCTGATATGTTTGTACTTTCACTTTTCAAGACATACAAGTCCTCCAGAAACTCTTAGCACGGCCTAAGTAAGGACCCCAAAAGTCCTGTGACTCACTCAGGAAATAACTGTAGTGTCTCACCTGCCTACAGTCTGGTATGGAGGCCCTGACACACAGAACTTGAAGACAGAGAAATAAAGACTACAGAGGAGGCAGCAACACAGGCTGTTTATATTGGGTTTAGGCCTTAAATCTGGGAAAGAGTAGAGCAGAGCTAGACGACAGACAGAGAGAGAGAGGCGAGAGACAATCCAGCTGCCAAGTAGGACTCCACTTCTGCTTTTGTTATTTCAAGACAGCAGGAAGGAGAGGAGGTGGATGAGGAGGAGGAGAGAGAGTTCATGACAGCATTAAAATCTGAGCCAGGATTCCTTTATAACCGAAATATGTGGGCGGTTCAGGTCAGACCATCACTCTTTCCCAGGTTCTGTGTAAAGGGGTTTTCCAGATTATGAGCCTCTGTAGCCTTTCATCTTAAATCTCACAAATTGAACCCTGATTAGAAGTAAACATCAGCTGATTCTTGCATCATCTCTACAGAGGAGCAGACTTTGTTTTTCCTAGAGGAGTAGATGAAAGTAAGATAAAAACATCAGTGATGACCTTGTTGGCGGAGCCATTTGTGGTATTAATAGTCAAATTCATTCAACTCTGTCTCCTATAAAATAAATACTACTGTTGTGGGAAGTGTTTAGGGTGGATGATGGGGATACAAAGCACAGTAATTTGACAATAGTCATCAGGTTTCACATCCAGCATCCCAAAACACTCTGGTTAAGGTTAAGAAAAGATTATAGTTTTGCTTAAATATGTCCTGTGTCCCCTAGGTATAAGTCAATTTATGAGGGGATTAATGATGGTCATGTTCCTCTGGTCACATTTCATTATCAAGAGACAATGAC